>NW_028260605.1:7500-39342 GCF_056163025.1 Triticum urartu
AAATTCGTTCCTCTAGCAGTTCCGGTTTGAGCATTCCGTTCCCTTTTTCAAACTCCACTTCTTTTCATATAGCAATCCCTGATCAAAGAGAGAACAATATCCATTTCAAAACATTTCTAACAGATTCCTTAGTTCGGACCGACGAAGTAATGTCACTCGACTATTATCAACCTGACTGCAATCTTTTTCTGTCGGTAAGGATTGCACCAGAGCACCTTCTACTTCTAATAGGCCATGAACTATAGATAGAGAAGAATCATTCTGAGCGAGTACATAAGAAGCGATCCACTTTTTTTCATCGGTTCCAGGGGAAGACCAAAGATCTTGCGCGGCAGGTCCGCCAGAAAAACTCAAAAGAGAAAGAAGTCTCGTTAATCTCTTCATGCTCGTTCCAAGTTCGAAGTACCTTTTGGCCAAAGAAAAACCCGCTTCCTGACACGATTGCCTCTTTATCTTTATATAGATAGATTCTATGGGGTTATTACTTAGTAAGTCTATTTTGTACAAGAGCCCCTCCTATCTGATAGAAAAGGGTCCCATGATCCCGAGCCGATCTTACCTTGGCTCGCAAACCCCAAGTTTGTCTATGAAGAGCTAATCTAATTGTATTTTTTTCTAGAATGGATTTCTTATGTGGAATACTAATGGATAGGGCTTCGTTGCTAAGTGCTACAAGATCTAGTGCACTGGAACTCGTGGTTATGGACCCGAATCCTTTAGTATGGAACATTGTCTTTTCCAAGTAAAAACCCCTAGTATATGAAAGAATGAAAAGGTGCTTTCGTTCTTGTGGAATAAGAAGCCCTCGTACCTTAATGAAAGGAAAATCGTAATTTTTCGTTAGGTATTTGACCAAATAGGATCGTCCAGTTCCTACAGAACCTATCACTAAAATACCCGATAGGGCTAAGCGGAACGAAAAGGGTTTTCCATGAGATGGTAAATGAAAACGATTAGTCCCACACGAGGTTTGGGAATAAGTGATTGTCTGATAATGAGCAAGGAATATACGTCTTTCTGCTAAAGAGGATCTATTAAACTCATAATTCATTAGATCCTTGTTATCAATGCCAACTAGGTATCATAAGTAAATGGATCCCGGTTGTTCAATCCTTTGATAACCAAGGTCATTCTTTGCTAAAGAGAAATGATCACTATGAGTCAGACTCAATAGAATTGGATCCATTCCAAATAGCGAGAATTAGGATTCTTGATCCCTCTCAATCTCTCTTTCAATTCGAGGATCCAGAGAGGTGTTTTCATAGTCATCTCCGAATATTTGCCATCTCGGAATATTTTCGATTTCATTTTTCTATGATATGTCTTTCTATATGAAAATTGGTTATTTACGATGTACGATGATCCCTGTTAAGCATCCATGGCTGAATGGTTAAAGCGCCCAACTCATAATTGGTAAATTTGCGGGTTCAATTCCTGCTGGATGCACACGAACGGGAACATTCCATAAGTCTATTGGAACTGGCTCTCTATCCATGGAATCTCATCCATCATCCATACATAACGAATTGGTATGGTATATTCATACCATAACATAAGAACAATAAGAACTCGAATTCTTATCGATACTGGAACTCAGAGCATAGGAGGGAAAGTCGATTTATGGATGGAATCAAATACGCAGTATTTACAGAAAAAAGTCTTCGTTTATTGGGAAAGAATCAATATACTTTTAATGTCGAATCGGGATTCACTAAGACAGAAATAAAGCATTGGGTCGAACTCTTCTTTGGTGTTAAGGTGGTAGCTGTGAATAGCCATCGACTACCTGGAAAAGGTAGAAGAATAGGACCTATTCTGGGCCATACAATGCATTACAGACGTATGATCATTACCCTTCAACCGGGTTATTCTATTCCACTTCTAGATAGAGAAAAAAACTAAAGGAGAATACTTAATAATACGGCGAAACATTTATACAAAACACCTATCCCGAGCACACGCAAGGGAACCGTAGACAGGCAAGTGAAATCCAATCCACGAAATAATTTGATCCATGGACGGCACCGTTGTGGTAAAGGTCGTAATTCCAGAGGAATCATTACCGCAAGGCATAGAGGGGGAGGTCATAAGCGCCTATACCGTAAAATAGATTTTCGACGGAATCAAAAAGACATATCTGGTAGAATCGTAACCATAGAATACGACCCTAATCGAAATGCATACATTTGTCTCATACACTATGGGGATGGTGAGAAGAGATATATTTTACATCCCAGAGGGGCTATAATTGGAGATACTATTGTTTCTGGTACAAAAGTTCCTATATCAATGGGAAATGCCCTACCTTTGAGTGCGGTTTGAACTATTGATTTACGTAATTGGAAGTAACCAATTAGGTTTACGACGAAACCTAGAAATCGATCACTGATCCAATTTGACTACCTCTACGGGATAGACCTCAACAGAAAACTGTTGAGTAACGGCAGCAAGTGATTGAGTTCAGTAGTTCCTCATAGAAAATTATTGGCTCTAGAGATATGGTAATATGGAGAAGACAAAATTGTTTGAAGCACGCACAGAACCGGAAGCGCCCCTTGTTTCAAAGAGAGGAGGACGGGTTATTCACATTTAATTTGATGGTCAGAGGCAAATTGAAAGCTAAGCAGTGGTAATTAAGACCCCCGGGGGAAAATAGGGATGTCTCCTACGTTACCCATAATATGTGGAAGTATCGACGTAATTTCATAGAGTCATTCGATCTGAATGCTACATGAAGAACATAAGCCAGATGACGGAACGCAGAGACCTAGGATGTAGAAGATCATAACATGAGCGATTCGGCAGATTTGGATTCCTTTCCTATATATCCACTCATGTGGTACTTCATCATATGATTCATATAAGATCCATCTGTCTAGAGATCGTCATATACATCTAGAAAGCCGTATGCTTTGGAAGAAGCTTGTACAGTTTGGGAAGGGGTTTTTTGAGAGAAAAGAAGAATCTACTTCAACCGATATGCCCTTAGGCACGGCCATGCATAACATAGAAATCACACGTGGAAGGGGTGGGCAATTAGCTAGAGCAGCAGGTGCTGTAGCGAAACTCATTGCAAAAGAGGGTAAATCGGCCACTTTAAGATTACCATCTGGGGAGGTCCGTTTAGTATCCCAAAACTGCTTAGCAACAGTCGGACAAGTGGGTAATGTTGGGGTGAACCAAAAAAGTTTGGGTAGAGCCGGATCTAAGTGTTGGCTAGGTAAACGCCCCGTAGTAAGAGGGGTAGTTATGAACCCTGTGGACCACCCCCATGGGGGCGGTGAAGGGAAAGCTCCCATTGGTAGAAAAAAACCCACAACCCCTTGGGGTTATCCTGCGCTTGGAAGAAGAACTAGGAAAAGGAAAAAATATAGCGATAGTTTTATTCTTCGTCGCCGTAAGTAAATACGTAACTAGGAATATGGAAAATTGCATTTTTGGAATTTGCAATAATGCGATGGGCGAACGACGGGAATTGAACCCGCGCATGGTGGATTCACAATCCACTGCCTTGATCCACTTGGCTACATCCGCCCCTTATCCAGCTAAAGGATTTTTTTCTTTTTTCCATTGATCATTATTCTATTTATTCTGACCTCCGTACTTCGATCGAGATATTGGACATAGAATGCCACTCTTTAAAAAGGAAAAAAGGAGTAATCAGCTGTGACACGAAAAAAAACGAATCCTTTTGTAGCTCATCATTTATTGGCAAAGATAGAAAAGGTCAATATGAAGGAGGAGAAAGAAACAATAGTAACGTGGTCCCGGGCATCTAGCATTCTACCCACAATGGTTGGCCATACAATCGCGATTCATAATGGAAAGGAACATATACCTATTTACATAACAAATCCTATGGTAGGTCGCAAATTGGGGGAATTCGTGCCTACTCGGCATTTCACGAGTTATGAAAATGCAAGAAAGGATACTAAATCTCGTCGTTAACTGAATTCTGAATAGAAAGATTAAGAAGAAAAAAAGATTCAAAATAAAGACAGAAATACCCAATATCTTGCTAGAACAAGATATTGGGTATTTCTGTCTTCAAAAATTCTTATATGTTAGCAGAAAAACCTTATCCATTAATAGATGGAACTTCAACAGCAGCTAAGTCTAGAGGGAAGTTGTGAGCATTACGTTCGTGCATTACTTCCATACCAAGGTTAGCACGGTTGATGATATCAGCCCAAGTATTAATAACGCGACCTTGACTATCAACTACAGATTGGTTGAAATTGAAACCATTTAGGTTGAAAGCCATAGTACTAATACCTAAAGCAGTGAACCAGATTCCTACTACAGGCCAAGCAGCCAAGAAGAAGTGTAAAGAACGAGAGTTGTTGAAACTAGCATATTGGAAGATTAATCGGCCAAAATAACCATGAGCAGCCACAATATTATAAGTTTCTTCCTCTTGACCAAATTTGTAACCCTCATTAGCGGATTCATTTTCAGTAGTTTCCCTGATCAAACTAGAGGTTACCAAGGAACCATGCATAGCACTGAATAGGGAACCGCCGAATACACCAGCTACACCTAACATGTGGAATGGATGCATAAGGATGTTGTGCTCTGCCTGGAATACAATCATAAAGTTGAAAGTACCAGAGATTCCTAAAGGCATACCATCAGAAAAGCTTCCTTGACCAATAGGGTAAATCAAGAAAACAGCAGTAGCAGCTGCAACAGGAGCTGAATATGCAACAGCAATCCAAGGACGCATACCCAGACGGAAACTAAGTTCCCACTCACGACCCATATAACAAGCTACACCAAGTAAGAAGTGTAGAACAATTAGCTCATAAGGACCACCATTGTATAACCACTCATCAACAGATGCAGCTTCCCAAATTGGGTAAAAGTGCAATCCGATCGCCGCAGAAGTAGGGATAATAGCACCAGAGATAATATTGTTTCCATAAAGTAAAGAACCAGAAACAGGCTCACGAATACCATCAATATCTACTGGAGGGGCAGCGATGAAGGCGATAATAAATACAGAAGTTGCGGTCAATAAGGTAGGGATCATCAAAACACCGAACCATCCGATGTAAAGACGATTTTCAGTGCTAGTTATCCAGTTGCAGAAGCGACCCCACAGGCTTGTACTTTCGCGTCTCTCTAAAATTGCAGTCATGGTAAGATCTTGGTTTATTCAAATTGCAAGGACTCCCAAGCACACGTATTAACTAGAATATAGATAATAGAAGGCTTGTTATTTAACAGTATAACATAGACTATATACCAATGTCAACCAAGTCAGCCCAAAGATTAGCTATCCATATAACTAAATTAACCAAACCAATAATTTTGTATTTGTAAATGAAGTGAGTCAAAGTGAAAAACTTTGATGGGTCTTTTCTATATGGGTTGCCCGGGACTCGAACCCGGAACTAGTCGGATGGAGTAGATAATTCTTCCTTGTTACAATAGAGAAAAATCCCTCCCCAAATCGTGCTTGCATTTTTCATTGCACACGACTTTCCCTATGTAGAAATAGCCAATTTCTATTCCAAAGAGGAAGTTCTACTAATTTTTTTAATTAGTAAGTTGATTCACCTACTCTTTATTATAATAAAAAGAACATTTCAGAATGAAAAATAGAAAAGTTTTTTCTTGATCATTTATCAACCCTTTCCTGTTTCTTAATTTCGTCTAATGATTAATTAAGAGGGTTGACCAGGTCATTGATACGTATAATATCCAAATACCAAATACGCTCAGTGTGTGATCCACAGAAAGAAAAAAGAGTTGTTTTGGTGAACATCAAAGAAAAAACTTGCTCTTCTTCCATAAAAAATTCTTCTAAAAATGCCGAACCCAATCGTTGCATAAAAGTTCGTACCGTGCTTTTATGTTTACGAGCTAAAGTTCTAGCACATGAAAGTCGAAGTATATACTTTAGTCGATACAAAGTCCGTTTTTTCGAAGATCCACTATGATAATGAAAAAGATTTCTACATATCCGACCAAATCGATCAAGAATATCCCAATCTGATAAATCTGTCCAAATGGGTTTACTAATAGGATGCCCCGATCCAGTACAAAATTGAGCTTTTGATAAGTATCCTATGAGGAGAGTAGCGGGGACTATGGTATCGAATTTTTTCATTCGAGTATCTATTAGAAATGAATTCTCCAGCATTTGATTCCTTACTAACAAAGAACTTTTTTGTACACTTGAAAGGTACCCCATAAAATCGAAGCAAGAGTTTGCTAATTGGTTTATATGGATTCTTCGCGGCTGAGTCCAAAAACAGAAATAATATTGCCAGAAATTGATAAGGTAGCATTTCCATTTCTTCTTCAAAAAAAAAGTGCCTTTTGATGCAAGAATTGCCTTTCCTTGATATCGAACATAATGCATAAGAGGATCCATAAAGAACCATAGGGTTTTCCGAGAAAAACCAGGGTACATTATCCCAAAATGTTCCATCTTCCTAGAAAAGTGGATTCGTTCCAGAAAAGTTCCAGAAGATGCTAATGGTAAGCAAGAAGATTGTTTACGAAGAAACAACAAAAAAAATTCATATTCTGATACATAAGAGTTATATAGGAATTGAAATAGTCTTTTATTTTCTTTTTGAAAAAAAAAAATGGATTTCATTGAAGTAATAAAACTATTCCAATTCGAATAATAGTTGAGAAAGAATCGCAATAAATGCAAAGATGGAACATCTTGGATACGGTATTGAAGGAGTTGAACCAGGATTTCCAAATGGATAGGATAGGGTATTTCTATATGTGATAGATAATCCAAATGCAAAAATTTGTCTTCTAAAAAGGGAAATATTGAATGAATAGAGCGTAAATTCTGAAACTTTGGTATTTCTTTTTCTTTCAGACAAAAAAATTCCCGTAGCGAGAATGGGATTTCCACAACGATCGCAAACCCTTCAGATAGAATCTGAGAATAAAACTCAGAATAAAAATAATTTTTGTAATCCAATAATCGATCTTGGTTAGGATGATTAACCGAGTTATCCAAAAAATTCTGCTGATACATTCGAATAATTAAACGTTTCACAAGTAGTGAACTAAATTTCTTGTTATTACAACTAACAACTATTTCCACAGGTTCAGAACCATTTAATCCATAATGGTGGGCAAATGCATAAATATATTCCTGAAAGAGAAGTGGGTAGACAAAGTATTGTTGACGAGATTTATGTTTTTCTGAATACCCTTCGAATTTTTCCATTTGTATTTCTACTTGAATCAGAGAGAAGAAGCATTTCTCGGTTTATCGAATGATGATACATAGTGCAATATGGTCAGAACAGGGTGTTGCATTTTTAATACAAACCCTGGAAAGAAAGGGAGTCTAATCCACAGATCTTTTTCTGCTCCTTTTCTACCCAATTAGTTTATGTTTGTTCTAATTAAAAAAAAAGAACAGAACAAGTTTTTTATTTTTGCAGGCCAATCGCTCTTTTGACTTTGGAATACAGCCTCTTTATCAATATACTGCTTCTTTTACACATTCAATCCATAACATCCCTTATTCAATCCATAATCAAGAATAATTAGGATTTCTAAAAAAAAAAAGAAAAAATAAAGGGTCCACTCATAGGAAAACCCAACCTTTCCCCGCATCCGGCACTAATCTATTTTTAACGTCTAATTAGAGCGGGGAATCATTCCAATTAGGAAGTTCAGCTCGTTGCTTTTTATTTTACCAGAATTGGAGCCAGGCTCTATCCATTTATTCATTAGACCCAGAAAATCGTAATTTTGGATTCCATTCAAAAAAGATTGATTTTATTACGACATGCTATTTTTTCCATTCATTACCTTTGAGGATCAGTCGTGGTCTTCTAGACTCTACCAAGAGTCTGGACGAATTTGTTGTTTCATCCAAATGTGTAAAAGATCATAGTCGCACTTAAAAGCCGAGTACTCTACCATTGAGTTAGCAACCCAGATAAAAAAAGGATCTTAGATACGATCGAAATCCAAAAATCAATGGAATTACACCGCGCGCTTCTGTCAAAACATTGAACTAGCAAGACATCAAAAGATTTTTTTTATCGACCATGAAAAACACTCAAATGCCAAAACGAACAGGTCCGGTGAAATTCCACTAAAGTAAAGTTAAAAAAAGAGCGACCCTAATCACGATGGCCAAATTCTCCTTATTTTTAGCGATTTTTATTAACAAAAAATATATATTATAAAAAATATATATTATATTGTATGAGAATACATGCAAGAGGAACACCCTTATCATTTGAGCGAAGTGTAGGCGGAAAAATTGAATATGGAGTGAGGATAAAGAGACCCATCTATCTACAAATTCTATTTGTTCAATAGACCTTTGTCAATGGAAATACAATGGTAAGAAAACAAATTAGATAGAAAAAGTAAATAAAATAGGGGCTTATGTTGGATTGGCACGATATAATATAAATCCAAATAGGATTAAAAAAGAGGTAAATTGTGTCTAAATAATTAGACAACTAGGAATACTAATAATCTTCTCCTATCCTATTTTTTGATTCATTTAGTTCTTCAATTAACTCAAAGTTCTTTCTTTTTCTTTAAAGAATTCTGCCTTCCTTAAAATATCATAAACAGTTCTTGTTGGTTGAGCACCCTTTTCAAGGAAATAGAGAATAGCTGGAACATTTAAACAAGTTTGATTCTTTATCGGATCATAAAAACCTACTTTTTGAAGATCTCTTCCTTCTCTTCGAGATCGAACATCAATTGCAACGATTCGATAGACAGCTTATTGGGATAGATGTAGATAAACAACGCCCCCCCCTAGAAACGTATATGAGGTTTTCTCCTCATACGGCTCGAGAAAATGATTCGAATTTCTGTCGATAATAATAGAAATTAGACTATGACGTGCATTAATTTCCTTACAGAAAAAACAAATTTCATTTATACTCATGACTCAAGTGGGCTAATTTTGCCTGACAAACTTCGAAGGCAAAATCCTTCCAAAATTTTTGAGTCGTCTTTAAACTCTTTTCTTTGTCTCATTTCGAACGAATTGACTTTTATTCCTTATTCTAATCCAACTCTGTTGTTGAGACAATTGAAAATTGTGTTTACTTGTTCTGGAATCCTTTATCTTTGATTTGTGAAATCCTTGGGTTTAGACATTACTTCGGGAATTCCTATTTTTTTCTTTCAAAAGAGTAGCAACATACCCTTTTTTCTTATTTCCTTCGATAAAGCATTTATCTCTTCTATAGAAATCTAATAAGAGGGATTGATTCTGATATACTTTTATTGGACTTTCTTCTTATTTTAACCTTTCGATTTATTTCTATATTAAGGATAGACTGACAAAGTTGGCCTAATTTATTAGTTTTCACTAACCCTAGATTCTTTCCCTTGATAAAAAAAATTCTGTCCTCTCGAGCTCCATCGTGTACTATGTTACTTAAACCCAGCGCAAATTTGGTTCGGAACGAATAGAACAGGCTATGTCGAGCCAAGAGCATTTTCATTACTATGGAAAATGATGGATAGCAAAATCCACAATCGATCATGTCCTTCAAGTCGCACGTTGCTTTCTACCACATCGTTTTAAACGAAGTTTTACCATAACAAACATTCCTCTTTTCATTGCAAAGTGGTATAGAGAATTGATCCAATATGGATGGAATCATGAATAGTCATTGGTTTAGTTTTTTTATACTAATTAAAACTTGCTATCTATGGAGCAATATGGATAAAAGAAAGTAAGTATTTATCCGGGAAGCCTCCGCCAAGATCCAATTTATTTAAACCCATATTAAAATTCTATCATATGAATGAAACATAGTTTGAAAAAGACGACTAAACAAGTTTGCTTAAAACTTATTTATTCTTAAATTTCCACCCTCAACGGATGGCTCGAGATGATCAATCTTGAAGTGAGAAAAGAAGGATTGACTCTTCCTCAATAAATAAACTATCAACCTCCAAAAAAGTTTAATTAATTTAATTACTAGAATTAGAATTCTAGTAGTAATATATTTTTTCAGTACCAAAAACAATTAACTATAATAACTAAATAAACTATTCCAATGAAAAGATTGAAAGTTTTTGGTAGTTATAGAATTCTCGTACTTCTTCAACTCGAATACCAAAAGGAAGAAAAAAATATGACTAAGTGATTTTATAGTAGAGGCATATCCTGAATGTGCTTGATAGATCCCATTTTTTCATGAAAATAAAGATAGTCAATTTGACTGGACTTAAGACTTTATTATGTTTTCTGAGAAAGAATAAGATATCATTATTCTCTTTAATAAACTTTTGTCTCGTACGGAATACTATATGATTTCACCGTTTGTTTCATCAGAAACAATCTGGGACGGAAGGATTCGAACCTCCGAGTAACGGGACCAAAACCCGCTGCCTTACCACTTGGCCACGCCCCATTTCGGGTTTTATGCGACACTAATAAACACTAGTATGTTTATTTGTTATTCGTCAATACCATTTCAATTACATAAAAAAGGAGGGATATTCTCTTGCTAGTATTCTACACATGCGGATAATATAGAATCAAAAAAATGCATTGATCATTACATGGAATTCTATTAAGATATTATATGAAAGTCGAATTTATTCCACTCTCATTTGAGAGTGCGAATACAAGGAGGTATTTTGTGTTTGGGAAAGTCCGAAGAAAAAAGATTTTGAATCTGCCTTTTCCTTCTTTCCCTTAAAAAAATAACTCAAGAAAAATCCAATTATTTACTCTACAAGAATGAAATGCTTGTTATGCCTAATATACTTAGTTTAACCTGTATCTGTTTTAATTCTGTTCTTTATCCTACTAGTTTTTTCTTTGCCAAATTACCCGAAGCTTATGCTATTTTCAATCCAATCGTGGATATTATGCCTGTTATACCTCTATTCTTTTTTCTATTAGCCTTTGTTTGGCAAGCTGCTGTAAGTTTTCGATGAAATCTTTAGTACTCTGTATGCCAAATTGAATGATGTGTTCATTCCAAAAAAATTTTAAAATGGGTAAAAGCCGAGAAGTTTTATATTTTTATATTATGAACCTTCGATTCTAAAATTTAAATTCTTCTACATTGAATGGGTAGCTACAGCAATAAATTTGGATCAGCCTTTCTACTCCCCTGCACCTAGGTTGAGCAGGTACCTAAAGGTACCTACACAATACCTAACCACCTAACCCTATTTTTGCTATTGATAAGAGTGCTTATTATAAAAGAATTCTTGCAATTTTTTTCAAGAATTCTTTTTTGCATTTTTAGGTATAAAAAAAAACCATCCTAGTGGATCCGTGTGGTAAGGAAAAACTGGTAATCTATTCCTTAAAAAAAAATCTTGGAGATTATGTAATGCTTACTCTCAAACTTTTTGTTTATACAGTAGTGATATTCTTTGTTTCACACTCTTTATCTTTGGATTCTTATCTAATGACCCAGGACGGAATCCTGGACGCGAGGAGTAAAAATTCAGTTTTTTTTTTTCTTATTGGATTTGTTTCGTACATTTATCTATGAGAAAATCCGGGGGTCAGAATTCTTTCCAATTCGAAAGTCCCAAATGATCCAAGGGAGCGGAAAGAGAGGGATTCGAACCCTCGGTACAAAAAAATTGTACAACGGATTAGCAATCCGCCGCTTTAGTCCACTCAGCCATCTCTCCACGTTCCAAAGCGAAAGGTTTCCGTGATATGATATAGGCAAGAAATAAGAAATAACGGTTGCAAAAAACCCCTTTTTTTTCTTTCAAAAGTCTATAAAAATTATATTGCCAATTCCATTTTAATTATATTCTTTTTTCTTAATGTTAATAAAAAAAGAAGAAAATTCTTGTTTTTTCTTTCTAAAAATCGATATTGGCCGAGAGACAATCAAATAGATTTTCTCTTTAGCGGGCATTTCCATATAGGACTTGTTATAATTATAATAAAACAAGCAGGTTATATAAAAAAAACGCTTTTTTTGTCGATTATTTATCAAGAAAGCAAAAAGGGTTCTTATCAAATCCACCATAAAATTGGAAAGAAGCATAAAGTAAGTAGACCTGACTCCTTTAATGATGCCTCTATCCGCTATTCTGATATATAAATTCGATGTAGATGAAATTGTATAAGCGAATTTTTTTTATTTCCTTAGACTTAGACCGCGCAAGACAAGAATTTTTCGCTATTTACGATTTCATATTCTTGTTACTAGATGTTCTATAGGAATAAGAAGAAATCGCAACTCCTTTGCGCTACACATAAAATTGGATTTCGAAGGTCCATTTTTTTTTTTCAGAATCCTCTATTATTTTAGTTCTTCCACCCATGCAATAGAGAGGGAATGGGAAAAGAAGGGTTACTTTTATTTGCATTTTTCCCTTAAAAGATAGACTTTGAAATAGGAGTCTTGGAATAATGCTGAATTCAAAGGTTTATTTCTTTCTATAGTATAAGAAAAACAATTTATTTCTATTTCTATAGTATAAGAAAAACAAATAAATAGTATAAGAAAAACAAATCGAATCAAATTCATGGATTTACCACGACCTCGGTTGTGACTGTGACTCCATAGATAAAAATGGGAAATTTCTCTCTTCGAGACCATTGAAAAAGGGCATTGAACGAGAAAGAAATCGTCCACAGATAATAAAACTATCATATGCCTTGGAAAGTGATATGAGGTGCTCGGAAATGGTTGAAGTAATTGAATAGGAGGATCACTATGACTATAGCCCTTGGTAGAATTCCTAAAGAAGAAAATGATCTATTTGATACTATGGATGACTGGTTACGAAGGGACCGTTTCGTTTTTGTAGGATGGTCTGGCCTATTGCTCTTTCCTTGTGCTTATTTCGCTTTAGGGGGTTGGTTTACAGGGACAACTTTTGTAACTTCTTGGTATACCCATGGATTGGCTAGTTCCTATTTGGAAGGTTGTAATTTCTTAACCGCAGCAGTTTCTACCCCTGCCAATAGTTTAGCACACTCTTTGTTGCTACTATGGGGGCCCGAAGCACAAGGAGATTTTACTCGTTGGTGTCAATTAGGCGGTCTATGGACTTTTGTAGCTCTCCACGGGGCTTTTGCACTAATAGGTTTCATGTTACGCCAATTTGAACTTGCTCGGTCTGTTCAATTGCGGCCTTATAATGCAATCTCATTCTCTGGTCCAATTGCTGTTTTTGTTTCTGTATTCCTTATTTATCCACTGGGGCAATCTGGTTGGTTCTTTGCGCCGAGTTTTGGCGTAGCAGCGATATTTCGATTCATCCTTTTCTTCCAAGGATTTCATAATTGGACGTTGAACCCATTTCATATGATGGGAGTTGCCGGAGTATTAGGTGCGGCTCTGCTATGCGCTATTCATGGAGCGACCGTAGAAAACACTCTATTTGAGGACGGTGATGGTGCAAATACCTTCCGTGCTTTTAACCCAACTCAAGCTGAAGAAACTTATTCAATGGTCACTGCTAACCGCTTTTGGTCCCAAATCTTTGGTGTTGCTTTTTCCAATAAACGTTGGTTACATTTCTTTATGCTATTTGTACCCGTCACCGGTTTATGGATGAGTGCTATTGGCGTAGTTGGCTTGGCTCTGAACTTACGTGCCTATGACTTTGTTTCCCAGGAAATCCGTGCAGCGGAAGATCCTGAATTTGAGACTTTCTACACCAAAAATATTCTTTTAAACGAGGGTATTCGTGCGTGGATGGCAGCTCAGGATCAGCCTCATGAAAATCTTATATTCCCTGAGGAGGTTCTACCACGTGGAAACGCTCTTTAATGGAACTTTCGTTTTAGCTGGTCGTGACCAAGAAACCACCGGCTTTGCTTGGTGGGCTGGGAATGCCAGACTTATCAATTTGTCCGGTAAACTGCTTGGAGCTCATGTAGCTCATGCCGGATTAATCGTATTCTGGGCCGGAGCAATGAACCTATTTGAAGTGGCCCATTTCGTACCAGAAAAGCCCATGTATGAACAAGGGTTGATTTTACTTCCACACTTAGCTACTCTAGGTTGGGGAGTAGGGCCAGGGGGGGAAGTTCTAGATACTTTTCCGTACTTTGTATCTGGCGTACTTCACCTAATTTCCTCCGCAGTCTTAGGCTTCGGTGGCATTTATCACGCGCTTCTGGGACCCGAGACTCTTGAGGAATCTTTTCCATTCTTTGGTTATGTCTGGAAAGATAGAAATAAAATGACTACAATTTTGGGTATTCACTTAATTTTGTTAGGTCTAGGTGCTTTTCTTCTAGTACTCAAGGCTCTTTATTTTGGCGGTGTATATGATACCTGGGCCCCTGGGGGGGGAGATGTAAGAAAAATTACCAATTTGACCCTTAGTCCCAGTGTTATATTTGGTTATTTACTAAAATCTCCTTTTGGTGGAGAAGGGTGGATTGTTAGTGTAGATGATTTAGAAGATATAATTGGTGGGCATGTATGGTTGGGTTTTATTTGTGTATTTGGCGGAATTTGGCATATTTTAACCAAACCCTTCGCATGGGCTCGCCGTGCATTTGTATGGTCTGGAGAAGCTTACTTGTCTTATAGTTTAGCTGCTTTATCTGTCTTTGGTTTTATCGCTTGTTGTTTTGTATGGTTCAATAATACAGCTTATCCGAGTGAGTTTTATGGACCCACCGGGCCAGAAGCTTCTCAAGCTCAAGCATTTACTTTTCTAGTTAGAGACCAGCGTCTTGGAGCTAATGTGGGATCCGCTCAAGGACCCACAGGTTTAGGTAAATATCTAATGCGTTCCCCAACTGGGGAGGTTATCTTTGGAGGGGAAACTATGCGTTTTTGGGACCTTCGTGCTCCATGGTTAGAACCTCTAAGGGGCCCCAACGGTTTGGACTTGAGTAGGTTGAAAAAAGACATACAACCTTGGCAAGAACGACGCTCAGCAGAATATATGACCCACGCTCCTTTAGGCTCTTTAAATTCCGTGGGTGGCGTAGCTACCGAGATCAATGCAGTTAATTATGTCTCTCCTAGAAGTTGGTTATCAACTTCTCATTTTGTTCTAGGATTCTTCTTTTTTGTGGGCCATTTATGGCATGCAGGAAGAGCCCGAGCTGCTGCAGCAGGTTTTGAAAAGGGAATCGATCGTGATTTGGAACCTGTTCTTTACATGAACCCTCTTAACTAAGATTTTCTTATTTATACCTGTTCTACTTTTTTTCTGTTCTGGCTCGGTTATTCCATCTAGCCGAGCCATTCATTCCTTTTTATGAAAGAAAGATAAGGGACAGAAAAAAAAAATAAATAAAAATGAAAGAAACAAACGTATTCAATAAGCAAAAGGAGAGAGAGGGATTCGAACCCTCGATAGTTCCTAGAACTATACCGGTTTTCAAGACCGGAGCTATCAACCACTCAGCCATCTCTCCACAGCCTAATCCTTATTTTACTCCTACAAATAGAACATAGCCATATAAAAAATAAAAAGATTTATTAGCCTCTAGAAAGATATCAGATACAAGTTCCTTTTCGATATATCTCTGTATACTGTATACACGGATACAGGATCCGCTATACCCGCTTGTGAAATAAAGAGTAAATAATCTCTTCTCACCCCCATATCCAAATAAAAAAGCGGTTTAAGTAATAAATTTGAATTAAAGAGAAGAATCAATGGATTCATGATTAAACCCCTCCTACTTCTTGTATTTTTTTACAATTTTGGTTTAAGTGAGGGATCAAATATGTAGTCAACTTTATTTGATGGTAGCTTGGAGGATTAGAAATATGACTATTGCTTTCCAATTAGCTGTTTTTGCATTAATTGCGACTTCCTCAGTCTTAGTAATTAGTGTACCCCTTGTATTTGCTTCTCCTGATGGTTGGTCAAATAATAAAAATGTTGTATTTTCCGGTACATCATTATGGATTGGACTAGTCTTTCTCGTAGCTATTCTGAATTCTCTCATTTCTTAAATGAAATTTGGTTAATATTTATTAACCCCATAAAAAAGAAATAATAAAGGCCATTTCTTCTAAAAAATTAGAATAGTGAGACGTATTAAAACGCAATTTGCGTTCCGAATTGCTAGCTCTTCTCTTTCAGTATTATGAAATTCCATTCCCATTAGAATATTCATTGACAGATAATAAAAAAAGGAAAACTCTAATATAATAGAAAATGAAATGAAACGGTCGACCCAGACATAGAAGGTCGACCCAGGCGGATATACGCTATAAAATATATACCGTAGCGAGCGTAGTTCAATGGTAAAATATCTCCTTGCCAAGGAGAAGATACGGGTTCGATTCCCGCCGCTCGCCCGCTTAATTTATCAAAGTACTATGATAAAAAGTTTAGTCTAGTTAACTGTTTAACTACTTATATTAAATTAAGTATTAATTAGGTGTTAGTCTAGTGCCGTATCCCTTACTATCTTACCCTTCCTTTGCATCCCACTCAAAAAAAGAGGGCGCTCCAGAGGCAGAAATAGAACTCGCCAACAGAGCTCCAAAAATTGGGTATTAACTGAGACAAACAACGGGCAAACTTTTTTTAAAGGGAAGGGAGAGGTAGACTGTCCCTTTCGTTTCATTTTTATTTTCTGCAGGGTAGGGAGAGGCCTTGCGCCTTCTTTTTTTGAAGGCAAGTGACTTCGCAAACTGCTCAATTTTGCCCTCTAGGGCCGGGAACTAATGAATAAAAAAGGGTTGGATACGCCCCTCTACCATACATATCTAGAGAAATAGAATAGTCCTTTTATACAGACTGCTAAGTGCGGAGACGGGAATCGAACCCGTGACCTCAAGGTTATGAGCCTCGTGAGCTACCAAACTGCTCTACTCCGCTCTGGAGTACCAGAAACTGGTGGACAAAAAAGGCTTGAATACAAGCCTCTAACATGTCTAGACAAATAGAATACTCCTTTTATACAGAATGGAGCGGGTAGCGGGAATCGAACCCGCATCGTTAGCTTGGAAGGCTAGGGGTTATAGTCGACGTTGGTTGATTATTTTTAACGTCTCTAATTCAAAACCGAACATGAAATTTTGATTTCATTCGGCTCCTTTATGGATATTCTCACCACTTAACATCTATGTCAGCTTTTCTATTTGAATGGAACCAAAGCTCTCCGCTTTCTAGATGATCCTTATAGAGTAGGAGATAGAAATTCTATCTAAATTCATCTAATCTACTTACTTCGTTCCCTAATTTCATTCAAGAGATCCTGAGGAAAAGAATTGGGTTTCCACCGAGCTGAAACAATATGCGGATGGTTCTAGTAAACCAAAACTATCGTTTTTTAGCTATTTGGCTTCCTTATTCCTTATTTTAAGAAGATTTAGTTACGATTGGAAATCAACTTTTTTGTATCTTCATCCATAGATCCTTTACTCATATTTTCAAAATTGGAATACTTAATCCAATGCAAAATTATGCTTCGCGACTCTGTACTCATAATCCTATTTTTATTTTGGATGCAATTTAAATTAGTCTTTGGATACAAATCGCCAGAATGTATATTCTTCCTCAATATGCTATTGAGAGGAAAAGGATTTAATCCTTTATAAGAACTAAAGTTTTCATCGGAATATAAAAATAAAAAACTTAAGGATGCCTTAAGTATATCATTTCAAATTCAGTTATTAATAGAACGAATCACACTTTTACCACTAAACTATACCCGCTACATTGTAGATTATGGTATAAATGGTACCCTTTGTCAAGGATAGCCATTTGACAAGAAGGCTAATTCCCCCTTATTGAATCAGATGGAGAAGGTTCATGACACTGAGCCGTTGGTACTTCTACTTCGATCGCTCGCCTTTACTTTAGGATTTAGATAGCCCCTCTGGTCTGTAAAAAAAATCTTTTCTTACCATGCTAATAGCGCCTGAACCAAATGTATTTATTTTGATTAGGATCCTATTCTACGGTTACGACTACAATAATAATTATTTACTTTGCAAGGACGTAAGTGTGTCAGACTGCTAAATTGTTTTATTATTCCTACAATATAAACTAGGGGATATAGGGGGTAACACTGTCCCTATAAATTCCTTTTTTCCTTTTCTTTTTTGTCCAGAATTGAACAAAAAAGAAATTATGGAAGATGTTTTCTTCCCCCATTAAGTCCGAGCCATAGAGTAAGAGTGAGATGAGTTTTCCAAATTCATCATAGACTTTCCCTATGGCTTGATAGAAGTAAGCAGCAAAGAGTCGTAACTTAAAGAAAAAAACGGACAGGGCCGACAGATTTACCTGATGTAAAGAAGATCCTAAAAGTCTCTGATTAGTCGACTCTCTCCATTTAACACTTTCCTCTCTCTCCTTTTTTCCACTGACTCAATTCTAGTTTATTAGATTCTTGTTTAAAAGAATGCAAAAAGTTCAATAGAACTAAGAACACATAAAAAATAGCATAGAGGATCAAGGCCATTACCAAAAGTTCCTCCCAAGGATCCTATATCCTATTGGGTATCTGTTCCCCGCCTTTTCCCGCTAGGATCGGAAATCTTATATTTTCCATATCCATATACCGTTGAATCCTTGGGGTTCCAGAATCCGCCTATTTTACTAGTCTTCGGAAACGGAAAACCCTGAACCAAGAAGAGTTGGATATGTTATGTAGGGTATGTTTTTTTTTATTAATTTTATTTTGAGCTCTCAAGATATCGATATATACATATACAATCTCTACATAATGTCTCTCTCTCTATCTCTATATATTATATATATAATATGTACATTATGCAGTAGACCCATAATGGGAAATCCAAGTGGCTAATTTTTGAATTAAATAAAAAGCCCTTTTAACTCAGTGGTAGAGTAATGCCATGGTAAGGCATAAGTCATCGGTTCAAATCCGATAAAGGGCTTTTTAAATTAGTGGTAGAGTAATCTCGTGCTAAGACGTAAGTCGTTGGTTCGAATCTGATAGAGTACTTTTCTACTAAATTGATTCACTTTTTTTCTTTGTTTTTGAAACTTTCTCTATATTTTTAGAGAATTTTATGACTTAGTGCGGGATGGATGCATTTTTGGTATGAACACTAAATGAAGCACGGAGAATTAATCTATAACGATCAACTAAAAAAAATCCTAGATGAAAACATAACAGAAAAGTTGGAAAAACTCTTTGCTTTGGATCTATTTATACTTTTCGAGTATATTGACAATTCCAAAAAACTGCTCATACTATGATTATAGTATAATCACGAGCGGTTGTATATGGCCCTATCGTCTAGTGATGCCCCTATCGTCTAGTGGTTCAGGACATCTCTCTTTCAAGGAGGCAGCGGGGATTCGACTTCCCCTGGGGGTAGGGAGTATTATGAAAGGAGGTTAATCATAGATTAGCAAAAACCCTAGAATAAATTCTTCCTGGGTCGATGCCCGAGTGGTTAATGGGGACGGACTGTAAATTCGTTGACAATGTCTACGCTGGTTCAAATCCAGCTCGGCCCAAACCAAAAATCTAGGGCTTCGTGAGTATGAACTAAATCCTTTTGTTTTTCTTCCATAAAATAAAATGTCTGATCTATAGAAATAAAAGATAAAGAAAAAAGGGAAATTTTTTTTTCTAATCCATATCTCTCTCATTCCTTTCTTACAAACAAAAGAGTTTTTCTTATTGAAGGCTGGATTATTATCCATTTTTAGTGATAAAAAATCACGACATACTAGTTATGTCACTCTCACTATACCCACGTATAATATAATATGTGGGTATGTAGTATATGATTCGTCTATTTCTTAGAGTACGAAAGACGAATCGAATCTTCTTATGGTTCTATTTAAGAATGGGTATGCCATACACCCCGCGGGGATTGTAGTTCAATTGGTCAGAGCACCGCCCTGTCAAGGCGGAAGCTGCGGGTTCGAGCCCCGTCAGTCCCGAACTAGGGTTCAATGAATGGAGAAATTGATATTTCCTTTTTCCATGAAAAAAAGGGGCAGGGAGCAAGATCAAATACCCACAGGGCACCCTTACTTCACTTTTTTATTTTGCATCTCTCATTAAAGAGGGAGGGAGGGCATATAGGAATTTTTTTTTCACTACTCCCAATCGATAAAGAAAGACACACATACGATATGTGGATTAGTAGAATTTAGGATATTATATTACTCTATCTTTCTTTATGATGATACCATCCTCATCTTAATTTCCTATTCCACTCTTATGGAATAGAGTACCGGTATTTTACCGGAATCCATACATAAATCGTATTCCCTTTTTATTTCAGACCTCTTTTCCCCATCTCACTTCTACTGCTTATTTGGATGTCTATGTGACCCATAGAAAGTGAAAGTTGGTCATATAATACATACATAATTGTATGTATAACTATAAGAAAAAGGAAGGGAAATTGTATAAGATTAAGAAAGTATAAGATTAAGAAAGCTCGTGGGTTAGAGATATAGAAAAGAAAAAGTAGAAAAGGATTAAAAAAGAGGGAATTCCTAATCCAATCAAAAAACCCATTTTGGTCTTAGTGTGGATAGAGGATCTTCCTATGTTATACTATATAACTCTCATCCGTGAAATATAACTCTCATCCATGAATTGATTTGATAGATCCGATATTCATAATATTGAATTGATTCAGTATTATCAGAATGCAAGCCCTACCCTTGAATTTACAAGATACCCCTTTTTCCTCTCCATGGGATTACATCCCGAGTTATTGTGAAAATAAAAAATAAAGAGGTTATGGAAGTCAATATTCTCGCATTTATTGCTACTGCACTGTTCATTCTAGTTCCTACTTCTTTTTTACTTATTATTTATGTAAAAACAGTCAGCCAAAATAATTAATTGGAATTCCAATTAATCATTGAAGAAATTAAAAAGGGATTAAATAAAAAAAATCCAAGTCTTAAATGAAAGGATCTGGTTGGAATCTTAAAGTGTGGTAGAAAGAACTACATATAGTTTTTTCTACGACACTTTAGATTCTTTCTATTATATTATCTTTGAATCTACATAGAATAGATTAGTAGATTGAAATAGTTAAGTAGTCTAATTCAATTTCTTTTTTCATTGCATCCACTTAATTTCAATCAGGTCAAAATAAAAAAATCTAAGACAATTCTTGACCAAAGAATCCATGGAAGGAAAGAAAAATAATATGAAGAATAGACTATAGTAAAAAGTAAAAGGAAATGGAAAATGTGTGATATGCCGTGAATAGTTCCGTGGAAGAAAGTCTAATTTTCTTATGTATAGAACTTTTTTTAACCATTCGTCATTTCTAGTAGAAATTCTGAATTGGTATAATGGCTCTTTCTTACATTACAACTTACAATACAAGAGTTTCTTACAGGAGTGAAACAAAACTAAAGAAAAAGATTAAAGAATAACGTTTGACAAAATGATTAATGCAAAATGATCCATTAAAGAAAAGAATTGATACAACAATTTGATTACTTAATCAATTAGTAGTATCCCTAGAGTCCACTCCTTCCCCATACTACTAGTGAAAGAGAAAATGTAAAGACTACCATTAAAGCAGCCCAAGCGAGACTTACTATATCCATCTAAATTATGTCTCCTATTTCTATGAAGGGATTATTCTACTATTGATCAATAATCATAGTGGAATCAAGGGTACAGAGTCAAAAAGGGATTCCGCCCTAAGGCCATGGATCAATCAGTTCAAGGAATTTACTCCTAACAAATTCTTATAGGAATTCTGGTAGAATTAGAGAGCATTAAAAATACGAGATACTATAGCCCTTTTTTCCTTAAAAAAGAAAGAGTACGGGAATGATGTCCTGAATAGAAGAAGCGGGAATAGGAAGATTTTTTATTCCTTTTGTTACTCTTTTTTTTTTTTTTAAGCAAAGGACGCCCGAATATACCATAAAATTATCGATAGATAAATATTTATTGGATACCTACCTTACCTAATGTTTATTTTTGACCTAAACCCTGCAGCCTTGCTTTGTATCATTCTATGAAAGAATGAAGAGATTTTATCCATAATACAACTCCTAAATTGATTTTTGATCGACCTATTTAATCTGATTCTCGTTAGAATTAAGTAGTCCTTACTTTAGTGTATGTAGGTAACATAAGATGTACGATAAAAAAATGTATAATAATTAGTAAGTCTTGATATTCTTTCGTGGAGTCCCTTCTTGAATCTTAGATTGAAAAAAAAAAAGAATGCCCCTTAGGGACCTTTCTTTGGATACCAAGATTTCTGACATCTTATCCTCGTATTTTAAAATTATCAAATCGAATCTCAATTAAGAACCAATTCAAATTCATATAATAAAAGAATAAGGAAACACTACCTCACCCCTATTGATAACCATTTTGGCCACTACCGTCAAAACAAACCCTAACCCTAGTTTGAGGATAGAACTATGGTATGGTTTCTCTAAACCCAGTATCGGCAGGCCCAGTTACTCTCTTGCCCGAACTTATGCGAAGTAAAAATTTATCGAATTCGATCAGCACTATAAAAAAAACCTAAGTATTTTATTGATCAGGCGGCACCCAGATTTGAACTGGGGATAAAGGATTTGCAGTCCCCTGCCTTACCGCTTGGCCATGCCGCCAAAAAATCCGATCAAAAATCTAGAAAACAGCAAGTATTCATCCACGTTTTCTTACGAAAAGCCCCTTTTATTTTGAATATAATTCTACTTACTTTTTTCCAATCTTTTTCAAAAAATCTATTCCTGCTTTTTTTGATCCAGTTTCTATTATTCTCCTCGATAGATTCTATCTTAAAACATACATTGTTAACACAATAAAACTTCCCATTTCTTTCTATTGAGATGAAAAAGAAGAAAAAGTGGATTTCTATTCACAGGCTGCAAAATTCAGAATAAATTGGAACCGTTAACTAGAATTCTCTTTTTTTTATTGCAGTAGTGAACTACTCTTAAATCGGTATTATCTCCCCCCCCTTCAATGGCATAATAAAATATTATGGCTTTATGCTTAATCCGTGTATAGGTAAACTTTAGGTCCGAACAGCATTATTATCCAAAGATCCCCTTTATGTACATATCTCTATGGGGAATCATGCTTTAATTTTTCAAAGTATTAAATTAAATATCTTGAATAAAAAAAGGAAATTTGCTCTGATATAGAGTATAACCTGACTATCTTGGCGTACCCAAGTGAAATTACGATAAAAGAAAAGCATGGATATGGGGAGAGGTGGATAACTAGATTGGCATGTACTTAAAAAAGGGACTTACTTTATTTTAGAATTCCACAATGAAATACTGAATTTTCTAGCAATTATACTACTCCGATCCGAAATAAAAAAGAACCCTCAAATTATTTTGAGAAATTAAAGTAAGCACGCTATTCTAAATCGAAGTAAAGTCAAACTTTCTAGTATATTATATTACGGCTTTATTACATTCATAGAAAGGAGATAAAATGAGAAATCTTTGCCATCCAATCTGATTAGAATATCATAACATAAAGTATAAGTGGCAGAATTTTTTTTGTAGGAATGTTTTATCAATTCATTTTCATTTCATTTGTACCCCTGGCAAACTCGAACTTTCGTCCAAATGGTCTCTATTCATATGTATGAAATACATATATGAAATACGTATGTGGAGTTCCCTAGAATTTCATGTGATTCAGTAAACAGAATATAGATTCCATGATTGCTAGATCGATCCATAGGGATTGATGAAGAGTGAGCTGATAATGGAATTTTTCTTTGATAAACAGGAAACTTAAGATTAAGATGCTCCGGAATGGAAACGAGGGAATGTCCACAATACCCGGATTTAGTCAGATCCAATTCGAGGGATTTTGTAGGTTCATTAATCAAGCCTTGGCAGAAGAACTTGACAAGTTTCCAACAATTAAAGATCCAGATCACGAAATTGCATTTCAATTATTTGCGAAAGGATATCAACTGCTAGAACCCTCGATAAAAGAAAGAGATGCTGTGTATGAATCACTCACCTATTCTTCCGAATTATATGTATCTGCGAGATTAATTTTTGGTTTCGATGTGCAAAAGCAAACCATTTCTATCGGAAACATTCCTATAATGAATTCCTTAGGAACCTTTATTATAAATGGAATATACCGAATTGTGATCAATCAAATATTGCTAAGTCCTGGTATTTACTACCGCTCGGAATTAGATCATAAGGGAATTTCTATCTACACTGGCACTATAATATCAGATTGGGGGGGGAGATCGGAATTAGCAATTGATAAAAAAGAAAGGATATGGGCTCGCGTGAGTAGAAAACAAAAGATATCTATTCTAGTTCTATCATCAGCTATGGGTTCGAATCTAAGAGAAATTCTGGATAATGTTTCCTACCCTGAAATTTTCTTGTCTTTCCCGAATGCTAAAGAGAAGAAGAGGATTGAGTCAAAAGAAAAAGCTATTTTGGAGTTTTATCAACAATTTGCTTGTGTAGGTGGGGACCTGGTATTTTCGGAGTCCTTATGCGAGGAATTACAAAAGAAATTTTTTCAACAAAAATGTGAATTAGGAAGGATTGGTCGACGAAATATGAATCGGAGACTTAATCTTGATATTCCTCAGAACAATACATTCTTGTTACCACGAGATGTATTGGCCGCTACGGATCATTTGATTGGAATGAAATTTGGAACGGGTATACTTGACGATGACGATATGAATCACTTGAAAAATAAACGTATTCGTTCGGTTGCGGATCTGTTACAAGATCAATTCGGATTGGCTCTTGGTCGTTTACAACATGCAGTTCAAAAAACTATTCGTAGAGTATTCATACGTCAATCGAAACCGACTCCCCAAACTTTGGTAACTCCAACTTCAACTTCAATTTTATTAATAACTACTTATGAGACCTTTTTTGGCACATACCCGTTATCTCAAGTTTTTGATCAAACGAATCCATTGACACAAACTGTTCATGGGCGAAAAGTGAGTTGTTTAGGTCCTGGAGGGTTGACGGGGAGAACCGCAAGTTTTCGGAGCCGAGATATTCATCCGAGTCACTATGGGCGTATTTGTCCAATTGACACGTCTGAAGGAATCAATGTTGGACTTACTGGATCCTTAACAATTCATGCGAGAATTGATCACTTGTGGGGATCCATAGAGAGTCCGTTTTATGAAATATCTGCTGAGAAAGCAAAAGAAAAAAAAGAGAGACAGGTGGTTTATCTATCACCAAATAGAGATGAATATTATATGATAGCAGCAGGAAATTCTTTGTCCTTGAATCAAGGTATTCAGGAAGAACAGGTTGTTCCGGCTAGATACCGTCAAGAATTCTTGACTATTGCATGGGAACAGATTCATGTTAGAAGTATTTTTCCTTTCCAATATTTTTCTATTGGGGGTTCTCTCATTCCTTTTATTGAGCACAATGATGCGAATCGGGCTTTAATGAGTTCTAATATGCAGCGCCAAGCAGTTCCGCTTTCTCGGTCCGAGAAATGCATTGTTGGAACTGGATTGGAACGCCAAACAGCTCTAGATTCGAGGGTTTCCATTATAGCCGAACGCGAGGGAAAGATCATTTCTACTGATAGTCATAAGATACTTTTATCAAGTAGTGGGAAGACTATAAGTATTCCTTTAGTTAACCACCGTCGCTCTAACAAAAATACTTGTATGCACCAAAAACCCCGGGTTCCACGGGGTAAATCCATTAAAAAAGGACAAATTTTAGCAGAAGGAGCTGCTACAATTGGGGGCGAACTTGCTTTAGGAAAAAACGTATTAGTAGCTTATATGCCATGGGAAGGTTACAATTTTGAAGACGCAGTACTAATTAGCGAACGTTTGGTATATGAAGATATTTATACCTCTTTTCACATCCGGAAATATGAAATTCAGACGGATACGACAAGCCAGGGCTCCGCTGAAAAAATCACTAAAGAAATACCACATCTAGAAGAACATTTACTCCGCAATTTGGACAGAAATGGAGTTGTTAGGTTGGGATCCTGGGTAGAAACTGGTGATATTTTAGTAGGTAAATTAACGCCTCAGATAGCGAGCGAATCATCTTATATCGCGGAAGCTGGATTATTACGGGCCATATTTGGCCTTGAGGTTTCCACTTCAAAAGAAACTTCTCTGAAATTACCTATAGGTGGAAGAGGGCGCGTTATCGATGTGAAATGGATCCAAAGGGACCCGCTCGACATAATGGTTCGTGTATATATTTTACAGAAACGTGAAATCAAAGTTGGGGATAAAGTAGCCGGAAGACATGGGAATAAAGGGATCATTTCCAAAATTTTGCCTAGGCAAGATATGCCCTATTTGCAAGATGGAACACCCGTTGATATGGTCTTCAATCCCTTAGGAGTACCCTCCCGAATGAATGTGGGACAAATATTTGAAAGCTCGCTCGGATTAGCGGGGGATCTGCTAAAGAAACATTATAGAATAGCACCCTTTGATGAGAGATATGAGCAAGAGGCTTCAAGAAAACTTGTGTTTTCAGAATTATATGAAGCCAGTAAAGAAACAAAAAATCCATGGGTATTTGAACCCGAGTACCCGGGAAAAAGCAGAATATTTGATGGAAGAACAGGCGACCCCTTTGAGCAACCTGTTCTAATAGGGAAGTCCTATATCTTAAAATTAATTCATCAAGTTGATGAGAAAATTCATGGGCGTTCTACTGGGCCCTACTCACTTGTTACACAACAACCGGTTAGAGGAAGAGCCAAGCAAGGGGGACAACGAGTAGGAGAAATGGAAGTTTGGGCTTTAGAAGGATTTGGTGTTGCTCATATTTTACAAGAGATACTTACTTATAAATCTGACCATCTTATAGCTCGCCAAGAAATACTTAATGCTACGATCTGGGGAAAAAGAATACCTAATCATGAGGATCCTCCAGAATCTTTTCGAGTGCTCGTTCGAGAACTACGATCTTTGGCTCTAGAACTGAATCATTTCCTTGTATCTGAAAAGAACTTCCAGGTTAATAGGGAGGAAGTTTGATCGGAATAAATATAAATTCTTTTCTTATTTCTATTTTATGATTGACCAATATAAACATCAACAACTTCAAATTGGACTCGTTTCCCCTCAACAAATAAAGGCTTGGGCTAACAAAAACCTACCTAATGGAGAAGTCGTTGGCGAAGTCACAAGGCCCTCTACTTTTCATTATAAAACCGATAAACCAGAAAAAGATGGATTGTTTTGCGAAAGAATCTTTGGACCCATAAAAAGCGGGATTTGCGCTTGTGGCAATTCTCGAGCGAGCGGAGCTGAAAACGAAGACGAAAGATTTTGCCAAAAATGCGGGGTCGAATTTGTGGATTCTCGGATACGAAGATATCAAATGGGATACATCAAACTCGCATGTCCCGTGACTCATGTGTGGTATTTGAAAGGTCTTCCTAGTTATATCGCGAATCTTTTAGATAAACCTCTTAAGAAGTTGGAGGGCCTAGTATACGGCGATTTCTCTTTTGCTAGGCCCAGCACTAAAAAACCCACTTTTTTACGATTACGAGGTTTATTCGAAGAGGAAATTGCATCCTGTAACCACAGCATTTCTCCCTTTTTTTCTACCCCAGGCTTTGCAACATTTCGAAATCGGGAAATTGCGACAGGAGCAGGTGCTATTAGAGAACAATTAGCAGATTTGGATTTGCGAATTATTATAGAGAATTCTTTGGTCGAATGGAAGGAATTAGAAGACGAGGGGTATAGTGGAGATGAGTGGGAAGATAGAAAAAGACGAATAAGAAAAGTTTTTTTGATTAGACGCATGCAATTGGCGAAACATTTTATTCAAACAAATGTAGAACCAGAATGGATGGTTTTGTGCTTATTACCGGTTCTTCCTCCCGAATTGAGACCTATTGTTTATAGGTCTGGAGATAAAGTAGTGACTTCAGACATTAATGAACTTTATAAGAGAGTTATCCGTCGGAACAACAATCTTGCCTATCTATTAAAAAGAAGTGAATTAGCGCCAGCAGATTTAGTAATGTGCCAGGAAAAATTGGTACAAGAAGCCGTGGATACACTTCTTGATAGTGGGTCCCGCGGGCAACCGACGAGGGATGGTCACAATAAAGTATACAAATCACTTTCAGATGTAATTGAAGGTAAAGAGGGAAGGTTTCGCGAGACTCTGCTTGGGAAACGGGTCGATTACTCGGGGCGTTCTGTCATTGTTGTGGGTCCTTCGCTTTCATTACATCAATGTGGATTACCTCTAGAGATAGCAATAAAGCTTTTTCAGCTATTTGTAATTCGCGATTTAATCACGAAACGCGCCACTTCTAATGTAAGGATTGCTAAAAGGAAAATTTGGGAAAAAGAACCCATTGTATGGGAAATACTTCAAGAAGTTATGCGGGGACATCCTGTACTGTTAAATAGAGCACCTACCCTGCATAGATTAGGCATACAGGCCTTTCAACCCACTTTAGTAGAGGGGCGTACTATTTCTTTACACCCATTAGTGTGTAAGGGTTTCAATGCGGACTTTGATGGAGATCAAATGGCTGTTCATCTACCTTTATCCTTGGAAGCTCAGGCAGAAGCCCGTTTACTTATGTTTTCTCATATGAATCTCTTATCTCCCGCTATTGGGGATCCTATTTGCGTACCAACCCAAGACATGCTTATCGGGCTTTATGTATTAACGATTGGAAAGCGTCGAGGTATTTGTGCAAATAGATATAATAGTTGCAGAAACTACCCAAATCTAAAAGTAAATTACAATAATAATAATAATTTTAAATATAGGAAAGATAAAGAACCCCATTTTTCTAGTTCTTATGATGCACTGGGAGCTTATAGACAAAAACTAATCAGTTTAGATAGTCCCTTGTGGCTACGATGGAACCTGGATCAACGCGTCATTGGGTCAAGAGAAGTTCCGATTGAAGTTCAATATGAATCTTTGGGGACTTATCATGAGATTTATGCCCACTATCTAATAATGGGAAATAGAAAAAAAGAAATTCGTTCGATATACATTCGAACCACTCTTGGTCATATTTCTTTTTATAGAGAAATAGAGGAAGCCATACAAGGATTTAGTCAGGCCTATTCATACACTACCTAAACAAGAAAGTTAGATTCGGCGATGCCCCTCCCCTTTCGGGGGGCATTCCGATTTCCCTAGTATCATCATTATTTGCCACGCGAATCCAGATTGAGATTGAGGCAATTAAGTTAATTAAATTTTCGAATCACTGACTCAGGCCCATTGTCGAATCCTACTCAGCAATTGTCGAATCCTACTCAGCCGAAAAGGGGGTACTTATGTATGGCGGAACGGGCCAATCTGGTCTTTCATAATAAAGAGATAGACGGAACTGGTATGAAACGACTTATTAGCAGATTAATAGATCATTTTGGAATGGGATATACATCCCATATACTGGATCAACTAAAGACTCTGGGCTTCCATCAAGCCACTACTACATCGATTTCGTTAGGAATCGAGGATCTTTTAACAATACCCTCTAAGGGATGGTTAGTCCAAGACGCGGAACAACAGAGTTTTCTTTTGGAGAAACACTATTATTATGGGGCTGTACACGCGGTAGAAAAATTACGCCAATCTGTTGAGATATGGTATGCGACAAGTGAATATTTGAAACAAGAAATGAATTCAAATTTTCGGATAACGGATCCTTCTAATCCAGTCTATCTAATGTCTTTTTCAGGAGCCAGAGGAAATGCATCTCAAGTACACCAATTAGTAGGTATGAGAGGATTAATGTCGGACCCTCAAGGACAAATGATTGATTTACCTATTCAAAGCAATTTACGCGAGGGACTTTCTTTGACAGAATATATAATTTCCTGCTATGGAGCCCGCAAAGGGGTTGTAGATACTGCTGTGCGAACAGCAGATGCTGGATATCTTACACGTAGACTTGTTGAAGTAGTTCAACATATTATTGTGCGTAGAAGAGATTGTGGTACTATCCGAGGTATTTCTGTAAGTCCTCAAAATGGGATGACGGAAAAACTTTTTGTCCAAACACTAATTGGTCGTGTATTAGCAGACGATATATATATCGGTTCACGATGCATTGCCGCGCGAAATCAAGATATTGGAATTGGATTAGTCAATCGATTCATAACTGCCTTTCGAGCACAACCATTTCGAGCACAACCAATATATATTAGAACCCCCTTTACTTGCCGAAGCACTTCTTGGATCTGTCAATTATGCTATGGCCGGAGTCCTACTCATAGTGATCTGGTCGAATTGGGAGAAGCCGTAGGTATTATTGCAGGTCAATCAATTGGGGAGCCAGGGACTCAACTAACATTAAGAACTTTTCATACTGGCGGAGTATTCACAGGGGGTACTGCCGACCTTGTACGATCCCCTTCGAATGGAAAAATAAAATTCAATGAGAATTTGGTTCACCCCACACGTACCCGTCATGGGCAGCCTGCTTTTCTATGTTATATAGACTTGCATGTAACTATTCAGAGTCAAGATATTCTATATAGTGTGAATATTCCCTCAAAAAGCTTGATTCTAGTGCAAAATGATCAATATGTAAAATCCGAACAAGTAATTGCGGAGATTCGTGCCGGAACGTCCACTTTACATTTTAAAGAAAGGGTACAAAAGCATATTTATTCTGAATCAGACGGCGAAATGCACTGGAGTACTGATGTTTACCATGCGCCCGAATATCAATATGGTAATCTTCGCCGATTACCAAAAACAAGCCATTTATGGATATTGTCAGTAAGTATGTGCAGATCCAGTATAGCGTCTTTTTCACTCCACAAGGATCAAGATCAAATGAATACTTATGGTAAAAAAGATAGGGAAATTCTTGATTATTCAACGTCGGATCGAATCATGTCCAATGGCCATTGGAATTTTATCTATCCTTCTATTTTTCAAGATAATTCAGATTTGTTGGCGAAAAAGCGAAGAAATAGGTTCGTCATTCCATTACAATATCATCAAGAACAAGAGAAAGAACTAATATCCTGTTTTGGGATTTCGATTGAAATCCCCCTTATGGGTGTTTTACGTAGAAATACTATTTTTGCTTATTTTGACGATCCCCGATACAGAAAAGATAAAAAGGGTTCAGGAATTGTTAAATTTAGATATAGGACCCTAGAAGAAGAATATAGGACTCGAGCGGAAGACTCAGAAGAGGAATATGAGACCCTAGAAGACGAATACAGGACCCGAGAGGACGAATATGAATATGAAACCCTAGAAGAATCTAAATATGGAATCCTAGAAGACGAATACGAATATGAAACCCTAGAAGACGAATATGGGAGCCCAGAAAACGAATATGGGAACCCAGAGAACGAATATAGGACTTTAGAGAAAGACTCAGAAGAGGAATATGGGAGCCCAGAGAGCAAATATAGGACCCAAGAGGACGAATATGGAACTCTAGAGGAAGACTCAGAAGACGAATATGGCAGCCCCGGGGAAAGCGCAGAGGAAAAATATGGTACTTTAGAGGAAGACTCAGAAGAAGATTCAGAGGACGAATACGAGAGCCCAGAGGAAGATTCCATCTTAAAAAAAGAGGGTTTGATTGAGCATCGAGGAACAAAAGAATTTAGTCTAAAATACCAAAAAGAAGTAGATCGGTTTTTTTTCATTCTTCAAGAACTTCATATCTTGCCGAGATCTTCATCCCTAAAGATACTTGACAATAGTATTATTGGAGTGAATACACAACTCACAAAAAATACAAGAAGTCGACTAGGCGGACTGGTCCGAGTGAAGAGAAAAAAAAGCCATACGGAACTCAAAATATTTTCCGGAGATATTCATTTTCCTGAAGAGGCGGATAAGATATTAGGTGGCTGTTTGATACCGCCAGAAAGACAAAAAAAAGATTCTAAGGAATCAAAAAAAAGGAAAAATTGGGTCTATGTTCAACGGAAAAAAATTCTCAAGAGCAAGGAAAAGTATTTTGTTTCCGTTCGCCCT
>NW_028260606.1:17500-39328 GCF_056163025.1 Triticum urartu
GATAGATTCTATGGGGTTATTACTTAGTAAGTCTATTTTGTACAAGAGCCCCTCCTATCTGATAGAAAAGGGTCCCATGATCCCGAGCCGATCTTACCTTGGCTCGCAAACCCCAAGTTTGTCTATGAAGAGCTAATCTAATTGTATTTTTTTCTAGAATGGATTTCTTATGTGGAATACTAATGGATAGGGCTTCGTTGCTAAGTGCTACAAGATCTAGTGCACTGGAACTCGTGGTTATGGACCCGAATCCTTTAGTATGGAACATTGTCTTTTCCAAGTAAAAACCCCTAGTATATGAAAGAATGAAAAGGTGCTTTCGTTCTTGTGGAATAAGAAGCCCTCGTACCTTAATGAAAGGAAAATCGTAATTTTTCGTTAGGTATTTGACCAAATAGGATCGTCCAGTTCCTACAGAACCTATCACTAAAATACCCGATAGGGCTAAGCGGAACGAAAAGGGTTTTCCATGAGATGGTAAATGAAAACGATTAGTCCCACACGAGGTTTGGGAATAAGTGATTGTCTGATAATGAGCAAGGAATATACGTCTTTCTGCTAAAGAGGATCTATTAAACTCATAATTCATTAGATCCTTGTTATCAATGCCAACTAGGTATCATAAGTAAATGGATCCCGGTTGTTCAATCCTTTGATAACCAAGGTCATTCTTTGCTAAAGAGAAATGATCACTATGAGTCAGACTCAATAGAATTGGATCCATTCCAAATAGCGAGAATTAGGATTCTTGATCCCTCTCAATCTCTCTTTCAATTCGAGGATCCAGAGAGGTGTTTTCATAGTCATCTCCGAATATTTGCCATCTCGGAATATTTTCGATTTCATTTTTCTATGATATGTCTTTCTATATGAAAATTGGTTATTTACGATGTACGATGATCCCTGTTAAGCATCCATGGCTGAATGGTTAAAGCGCCCAACTCATAATTGGTAAATTTGCGGGTTCAATTCCTGCTGGATGCACACGAACGGGAACATTCCATAAGTCTATTGGAACTGGCTCTCTATCCATGGAATCTCATCCATCATCCATACATAACGAATTGGTATGGTATATTCATACCATAACATAAGAACAATAAGAACTCGAATTCTTATCGATACTGGAACTCAGAGCATAGGAGGGAAAGTCGATTTATGGATGGAATCAAATACGCAGTATTTACAGAAAAAAGTCTTCGTTTATTGGGAAAGAATCAATATACTTTTAATGTCGAATCGGGATTCACTAAGACAGAAATAAAGCATTGGGTCGAACTCTTCTTTGGTGTTAAGGTGGTAGCTGTGAATAGCCATCGACTACCTGGAAAAGGTAGAAGAATAGGACCTATTCTGGGCCATACAATGCATTACAGACGTATGATCATTACCCTTCAACCGGGTTATTCTATTCCACTTCTAGATAGAGAAAAAAACTAAAGGAGAATACTTAATAATACGGCGAAACATTTATACAAAACACCTATCCCGAGCACACGCAAGGGAACCGTAGACAGGCAAGTGAAATCCAATCCACGAAATAATTTGATCCATGGACGGCACCGTTGTGGTAAAGGTCGTAATTCCAGAGGAATCATTACCGCAAGGCATAGAGGGGGAGGTCATAAGCGCCTATACCGTAAAATAGATTTTCGACGGAATCAAAAAGACATATCTGGTAGAATCGTAACCATAGAATACGACCCTAATCGAAATGCATACATTTGTCTCATACACTATGGGGATGGTGAGAAGAGATATATTTTACATCCCAGAGGGGCTATAATTGGAGATACTATTGTTTCTGGTACAAAAGTTCCTATATCAATGGGAAATGCCCTACCTTTGAGTGCGGTTTGAACTATTGATTTACGTAATTGGAAGTAACCAATTAGGTTTACGACGAAACCTAGAAATCGATCACTGATCCAATTTGACTACCTCTACGGGATAGACCTCAACAGAAAACTGTTGAGTAACGGCAGCAAGTGATTGAGTTCAGTAGTTCCTCATAGAAAATTATTGGCTCTAGAGATATGGTAATATGGAGAAGACAAAATTGTTTGAAGCACGCACAGAACCGGAAGCGCCCCTTGTTTCAAAGAGAGGAGGACGGGTTATTCACATTTAATTTGATGGTCAGAGGCAAATTGAAAGCTAAGCAGTGGTAATTAAGACCCCCGGGGGAAAATAGGGATGTCTCCTACGTTACCCATAATATGTGGAAGTATCGACGTAATTTCATAGAGTCATTCGATCTGAATGCTACATGAAGAACATAAGCCAGATGACGGAACGCAGAGACCTAGGATGTAGAAGATCATAACATGAGCGATTCGGCAGATTTGGATTCCTTTCCTATATATCCACTCATGTGGTACTTCATCATATGATTCATATAAGATCCATCTGTCTAGAGATCGTCATATACATCTAGAAAGCCGTATGCTTTGGAAGAAGCTTGTACAGTTTGGGAAGGGGTTTTTTGAGAGAAAAGAAGAATCTACTTCAACCGATATGCCCTTAGGCACGGCCATGCATAACATAGAAATCACACGTGGAAGGGGTGGGCAATTAGCTAGAGCAGCAGGTGCTGTAGCGAAACTCATTGCAAAAGAGGGTAAATCGGCCACTTTAAGATTACCATCTGGGGAGGTCCGTTTAGTATCCCAAAACTGCTTAGCAACAGTCGGACAAGTGGGTAATGTTGGGGTGAACCAAAAAAGTTTGGGTAGAGCCGGATCTAAGTGTTGGCTAGGTAAACGCCCCGTAGTAAGAGGGGTAGTTATGAACCCTGTGGACCACCCCCATGGGGGCGGTGAAGGGAAAGCTCCCATTGGTAGAAAAAAACCCACAACCCCTTGGGGTTATCCTGCGCTTGGAAGAAGAACTAGGAAAAGGAAAAAATATAGCGATAGTTTTATTCTTCGTCGCCGTAAGTAAATACGTAACTAGGAATATGGAAAATTGCATTTTTGGAATTTGCAATAATGCGATGGGCGAACGACGGGAATTGAACCCGCGCATGGTGGATTCACAATCCACTGCCTTGATCCACTTGGCTACATCCGCCCCTTATCCAGCTAAAGGATTTTTTTCTTTTTTCCATTGATCATTATTCTATTTATTCTGACCTCCGTACTTCGATCGAGATATTGGACATAGAATGCCACTCTTTAAAAAGGAAAAAAGGAGTAATCAGCTGTGACACGAAAAAAAACGAATCCTTTTGTAGCTCATCATTTATTGGCAAAGATAGAAAAGGTCAATATGAAGGAGGAGAAAGAAACAATAGTAACGTGGTCCCGGGCATCTAGCATTCTACCCACAATGGTTGGCCATACAATCGCGATTCATAATGGAAAGGAACATATACCTATTTACATAACAAATCCTATGGTAGGTCGCAAATTGGGGGAATTCGTGCCTACTCGGCATTTCACGAGTTATGAAAATGCAAGAAAGGATACTAAATCTCGTCGTTAACTGAATTCTGAATAGAAAGATTAAGAAGAAAAAAAGATTCAAAATAAAGACAGAAATACCCAATATCTTGCTAGAACAAGATATTGGGTATTTCTGTCTTCAAAAATTCTTATATGTTAGCAGAAAAACCTTATCCATTAATAGATGGAACTTCAACAGCAGCTAAGTCTAGAGGGAAGTTGTGAGCATTACGTTCGTGCATTACTTCCATACCAAGGTTAGCACGGTTGATGATATCAGCCCAAGTATTAATAACGCGACCTTGACTATCAACTACAGATTGGTTGAAATTGAAACCATTTAGGTTGAAAGCCATAGTACTAATACCTAAAGCAGTGAACCAGATTCCTACTACAGGCCAAGCAGCCAAGAAGAAGTGTAAAGAACGAGAGTTGTTGAAACTAGCATATTGGAAGATTAATCGGCCAAAATAACCATGAGCAGCCACAATATTATAAGTTTCTTCCTCTTGACCAAATTTGTAACCCTCATTAGCGGATTCATTTTCAGTAGTTTCCCTGATCAAACTAGAGGTTACCAAGGAACCATGCATAGCACTGAATAGGGAACCGCCGAATACACCAGCTACACCTAACATGTGGAATGGATGCATAAGGATGTTGTGCTCTGCCTGGAATACAATCATAAAGTTGAAAGTACCAGAGATTCCTAAAGGCATACCATCAGAAAAGCTTCCTTGACCAATAGGGTAAATCAAGAAAACAGCAGTAGCAGCTGCAACAGGAGCTGAATATGCAACAGCAATCCAAGGACGCATACCCAGACGGAAACTAAGTTCCCACTCACGACCCATATAACAAGCTACACCAAGTAAGAAGTGTAGAACAATTAGCTCATAAGGACCACCATTGTATAACCACTCATCAACAGATGCAGCTTCCCAAATTGGGTAAAAGTGCAATCCGATCGCCGCAGAAGTAGGGATAATAGCACCAGAGATAATATTGTTTCCATAAAGTAAAGAACCAGAAACAGGCTCACGAATACCATCAATATCTACTGGAGGGGCAGCGATGAAGGCGATAATAAATACAGAAGTTGCGGTCAATAAGGTAGGGATCATCAAAACACCGAACCATCCGATGTAAAGACGATTTTCAGTGCTAGTTATCCAGTTGCAGAAGCGACCCCACAGGCTTGTACTTTCGCGTCTCTCTAAAATTGCAGTCATGGTAAGATCTTGGTTTATTCAAATTGCAAGGACTCCCAAGCACACGTATTAACTAGAATATAGATAATAGAAGGCTTGTTATTTAACAGTATAACATAGACTATATACCAATGTCAACCAAGTCAGCCCAAAGATTAGCTATCCATATAACTAAATTAACCAAACCAATAATTTTGTATTTGTAAATGAAGTGAGTCAAAGTGAAAAACTTTGATGGGTCTTTTCTATATGGGTTGCCCGGGACTCGAACCCGGAACTAGTCGGATGGAGTAGATAATTCTTCCTTGTTACAATAGAGAAAAATCCCTCCCCAAATCGTGCTTGCATTTTTCATTGCACACGACTTTCCCTATGTAGAAATAGCCAATTTCTATTCCAAAGAGGAAGTTCTACTAATTTTTTTAATTAGTAAGTTGATTCACCTACTCTTTATTATAATAAAAAGAACATTTCAGAATGAAAAATAGAAAAGTTTTTTCTTGATCATTTATCAACCCTTTCCTGTTTCTTAATTTCGTCTAATGATTAATTAAGAGGGTTGACCAGGTCATTGATACGTATAATATCCAAATACCAAATACGCTCAGTGTGTGATCCACAGAAAGAAAAAAGAGTTGTTTTGGTGAACATCAAAGAAAAAACTTGCTCTTCTTCCATAAAAAATTCTTCTAAAAATGCCGAACCCAATCGTTGCATAAAAGTTCGTACCGTGCTTTTATGTTTACGAGCTAAAGTTCTAGCACATGAAAGTCGAAGTATATACTTTAGTCGATACAAAGTCCGTTTTTTCGAAGATCCACTATGATAATGAAAAAGATTTCTACATATCCGACCAAATCGATCAAGAATATCCCAATCTGATAAATCTGTCCAAATGGGTTTACTAATAGGATGCCCCGATCCAGTACAAAATTGAGCTTTTGATAAGTATCCTATGAGGAGAGTAGCGGGGACTATGGTATCGAATTTTTTCATTCGAGTATCTATTAGAAATGAATTCTCCAGCATTTGATTCCTTACTAACAAAGAACTTTTTTGTACACTTGAAAGGTACCCCATAAAATCGAAGCAAGAGTTTGCTAATTGGTTTATATGGATTCTTCGCGGCTGAGTCCAAAAACAGAAATAATATTGCCAGAAATTGATAAGGTAGCATTTCCATTTCTTCTTCAAAAAAAAAGTGCCTTTTGATGCAAGAATTGCCTTTCCTTGATAACGAACATAATGCATAAGAGGATCCATAAAGAACCATAGGGTTTTCCGAGAAAAACCAGGGTACATTATCCCAAAATGTTCCATCTTCCTAGAAAAGTGGATTCGTTCCAGAAAAGTTCCAGAAGATGCTAATGGTAAGCAAGAAGATTGTTTACGAAGAAACAACAAAAAAAATTCATATTCTGATACATAAGAGTTATATAGGAATTGAAATAGTCTTTTATTTTCTTTTTGAAAAAAAAAAATGGATTTCATTGAAGTAATAAAACTATTCCAATTCGAATAATAGTTGAGAAAGAATCGCAATAAATGCAAAGATGGAACATCTTGGATACGGTATTGAAGGAGTTGAACCAGGATTTCCAAATGGATAGGATAGGGTATTTCTATATGTGATAGATAATCCAAATGCAAAAATTTGTCTTCTAAAAAGGGAAATATTGAATGAATAGAGCGTAAATTCTGAAACTTTGGTATTTCTTTTTCTTTCAGACAAAAAAATTCCCGTAGCGAGAATGGGATTTCCACAACGATCGCAAACCCTTCAGATAGAATCTGAGAATAAAACTCAGAATAAAAATAATTTTTGTAATCCAATAATCGATCTTGGTTAGGATGATTAACCGAGTTATCCAAAAAATTCTGCTGATACATTCGAATAATTAAACGTTTCACAAGTAGTGAACTAAATTTCTTGTTATTACAACTAACAACTATTTCCACAGGTTCAGAACCATTTAATCCATAATGGTGGGCAAATGCATAAATATATTCCTGAAAGAGAAGTGGGTAGACAAAGTATTGTTGACGAGATTTATGTTTTTCTGAATACCCTTCGAATTTTTCCATTTGTATTTCTACTTGAATCAGAGAGAAGAAGCATTTCTCGGTTTATCGAATGATGATACATAGTGCAATATGGTCAGAACAGGGTGTTGCATTTTTAATACAAACCCTGGAAAGAAAGGGAGTCTAATCCACAGATCTTTTTCTGCTCCTTTTCTACCCAATTAGTTTATGTTTGTTCTAATTAAAAAAAAAGAACAGAACAAGTTTTTTATTTTTGCAGGCCAATCGCTCTTTTGACTTTGGAATACAGCCTCTTTATCAATATACTGCTTCTTTTACACATTCAATCCATAACATCCCTTATTCAATCCATAATCAAGAATAATTAGGATTTCTAAAAAAAAAAAGAAAAAATAAAGGGTCCACTCATAGGAAAACCCAACCTTTCCCCGCATCCGGCACTAATCTATTTTTAACGTCTAATTAGAGCGGGGAATCATTCCAATTAGGAAGTTCAGCTCGTTGCTTTTTATTTTACCAGAATTGGAGCCAGGCTCTATCCATTTATTCATTAGACCCAGAAAATCGTAATTTTGGATTCCATTCAAAAAAGATTGATTTTATTACGACATGCTATTTTTTCCATTCATTACCTTTGAGGATCAGTCGTGGTCTTCTAGACTCTACCAAGAGTCTGGACGAATTTGTTGTTTCATCCAAATGTGTAAAAGATCATAGTCGCACTTAAAAGCCGAGTACTCTACCATTGAGTTAGCAACCCAGATAAAAAAAGGATCTTAGATACGATCGAAATCCAAAAATCAATGGAATTACACCGCGCGCTTCTGTCAAAACATTGAACTAGCAAGACATCAAAAGATTTTTTTTATCGACCATGAAAAACACTCAAATGCCAAAACGAACAGGTCCGGTGAAATTCCACTAAAGTAAAGTTAAAAAAAGAGCGACCCTAATCACGATGGCCAAATTCTCCTTATTTTTAGCGATTTTTATTAACAAAAAATATATATTATAAAAAATATATATTATATTGTATGAGAATACATGCAAGAGGAACACCCTTATCATTTGAGCGAAGTGTAGGCGGAAAAATTGAATATGGAGTGAGGATAAAGAGACCCATCTATCTACAAATTCTATTTGTTCAATAGACCTTTGTCAATGGAAATACAATGGTAAGAAAACAAATTAGATAGAAAAAGTAAATAAAATAGGGGCTTATGTTGGATTGGCACGATATAATATAAATCCAAATAGGATTAAAAAAGAGGTAAATTGTGTCTAAATAATTAGACAACTAGGAATACTAATAATCTTCTCCTATCCTATTTTTTGATTCATTTAGTTCTTCAATTAACTCAAAGTTCTTTCTTTTTCTTTAAAGAATTCTGCCTTCCTTAAAATATCATAAACAGTTCTTGTTGGTTGAGCACCCTTTTCAAGGAAATAGAGAATAGCTGGAACATTTAAACAAGTTTGATTCTTTATCGGATCATAAAAACCTACTTTTTGAAGATCTCTTCCTTCTCTTCGAGATCGAACATCAATTGCAACGATTCGATAGACAGCTTATTGGGATAGATGTAGATAAACAACGCCCCCCCCTAGAAACGTATATGAGGTTTTCTCCTCATACGGCTCGAGAAAATGATTCGAATTTCTGTCGATAATAATAGAAATTAGACTATGACGTGCATTAATTTCCTTACAGAAAAAACAAATTTCATTTATACTCATGACTCAAGTGGGCTAATTTTGCCTGACAAACTTCGAAGGCAAAATCCTTCCAAAATTTTTGAGTCGTCTTTAAACTCTTTTCTTTGTCTCATTTCGAACGAATTGACTTTTATTCCTTATTCTAATCCAACTCTGTTGTTGAGACAATTGAAAATTGTGTTTACTTGTTCTGGAATCCTTTATCTTTGATTTGTGAAATCCTTGGGTTTAGACATTACTTCGGGAATTCCTATTTTTTTCTTTCAAAAGAGTAGCAACATACCCTTTTTTCTTATTTCCTTCGATAAAGCATTTATCTCTTCTATAGAAATCTAATAAGAGGGATTGATTCTGATATACTTTTATTGGACTTTCTTCTTATTTTAACCTTTCGATTTATTTCTATATTAAGGATAGACTGACAAAGTTGGCCTAATTTATTAGTTTTCACTAACCCTAGATTCTTTCCCTTGATAAAAAAAATTCTGTCCTCTCGAGCTCCATCGTGTACTATGTTACTTAAACCCAGCGCAAATTTGGTTCGGAACGAATAGAACAGGCTATGTCGAGCCAAGAGCATTTTCATTACTATGGAAAATGATGGATAGCAAAATCCACAATCGATCATGTCCTTCAAGTCGCACGTTGCTTTCTACCACATCGTTTTAAACGAAGTTTTACCATAACAAACATTCCTCTTTTCATTGCAAAGTGGTATAGAGAATTGATCCAATATGGATGGAATCATGAATAGTCATTGGTTTAGTTTTTTTATACTAATTAAAACTTGCTATCTATGGAGCAATATGGATAAAAGAAAGTAAGTATTTATCCGGGAAGCCTCCGCCAAGATCCAATTTATTTAAACCCATATTAAAATTCTATCATATGAATGAAACATAGTTTGAAAAAGACGACTAAACAAGTTTGCTTAAAACTTATTTATTCTTAAATTTCCACCCTCAACGGATGGCTCGAGATGATCAATCTTGAAGTGAGAAAAGAAGGATTGACTCTTCCTCAATAAATAAACTATCAACCTCCAAAAAAGTTTAATTAATTTAATTACTAGAATTAGAATTCTAGTAGTAATATATTTTTTCAGTACCAAAAACAATTAACTATAATAACTAAATAAACTATTCCAATGAAAAGATTGAAAGTTTTTGGTAGTTATAGAATTCTCGTACTTCTTCAACTCGAATACCAAAAGGAAGAAAAAAATATGACTAAGTGATTTTATAGTAGAGGCATATCCTGAATGTGCTTGATAGATCCCATTTTTTCATGAAAATAAAGATAGTCAATTTGACTGGACTTAAGACTTTATTATGTTTTCTGAGAAAGAATAAGATATCATTATTCTCTTTAATAAACTTTTGTCTCGTACGGAATACTATATGATTTCACCGTTTGTTTCATCAGAAACAATCTGGGACGGAAGGATTCGAACCTCCGAGTAACGGGACCAAAACCCGCTGCCTTACCACTTGGCCACGCCCCATTTCGGGTTTTATGCGACACTAATAAACACTAGTATGTTTATTTGTTATTCGTCAATACCATTTCAATTACATAAAAAAGGAGGGATATTCTCTTGCTAGTATTCTACACATGCGGATAATATAGAATCAAAAAAATGCATTGATCATTACATGGAATTCTATTAAGATATTATATGAAAGTCGAATTTATTCCACTCTCATTTGAGAGTGCGAATACAAGGAGGTATTTTGTGTTTGGGAAAGTCCGAAGAAAAAAGATTTTGAATCTGCCTTTTCCTTCTTTCCCTTAAAAAAATAACTCAAGAAAAATCCAATTATTTACTCTACAAGAATGAAATGCTTGTTATGCCTAATATACTTAGTTTAACCTGTATCTGTTTTAATTCTGTTCTTTATCCTACTAGTTTTTTCTTTGCCAAATTACCCGAAGCTTATGCTATTTTCAATCCAATCGTGGATATTATGCCTGTTATACCTCTATTCTTTTTTCTATTAGCCTTTGTTTGGCAAGCTGCTGTAAGTTTTCGATGAAATCTTTAGTACTCTGTATGCCAAATTGAATGATGTGTTCATTCCAAAAAAATTTTAAAATGGGTAAAAGCCGAGAAGTTTTATATTTTTATATTATGAACCTTCGATTCTAAAATTTAAATTCTTCTACATTGAATGGGTAGCTACAGCAATAAATTTGGATCAGCCTTTCTACTCCCCTGCACCTAGGTTGAGCAGGTACCTAAAGGTACCTACACAATACCTAACCACCTAACCCTATTTTTGCTATTGATAAGAGTGCTTATTATAAAAGAATTCTTGCAATTTTTTTCAAGAATTCTTTTTTGCATTTTTAGGTATAAAAAAAAACCATCCTAGTGGATCCGTGTGGTAAGGAAAAACTGGTAATCTATTCCTTAAAAAAAAATCTTGGAGATTATGTAATGCTTACTCTCAAACTTTTTGTTTATACAGTAGTGATATTCTTTGTTTCACTCTTTATCTTTGGATTCTTATCTAATGACCCAGGACGGAATCCTGGACGCGAGGAGTAAAAATTCAGTTTTTTTTTTTCTTATTGGATTTGTTTCGTACATTTATCTATGAGAAAATCCGGGGGTCAGAATTCTTTCCAATTCGAAAGTCCCAAATGATCCAAGGGAGCGGAAAGAGAGGGATTCGAACCCTCGGTACAAAAAAATTGTACAACGGATTAGCAATCCGCCGCTTTAGTCCACTCAGCCATCTCTCCACGTTCCAAAGCGAAAGGTTTCCGTGATATGATATAGGCAAGAAATAAGAAATAACGGTTGCAAAAAACCCCTTTTTTTTCTTTCAAAAGTCTATAAAAATTATATTGCCAATTCCATTTTAATTATATTCTTTTTTCTTAATGTTAATAAAAAAAGAAGAAAATTCTTGTTTTTTCTTTCTAAAAATCGATATTGGCCGAGAGACAATCAAATAGATTTTCTCTTTAGCGGGCATTTCCATATAGGACTTGTTATAATTATAATAAAACAAGCAGGTTATATAAAAAAAACGCTTTTTTTGTCGATTATTTATCAAGAAAGCAAAAAGGGTTCTTATCAAATCCACCATAAAATTGGAAAGAAGCATAAAGTAAGTAGACCTGACTCCTTTAATGATGCCTCTATCCGCTATTCTGATATATAAATTCGATGTAGATGAAATTGTATAAGCGAATTTTTTTTATTTCCTTAGACTTAGACCGCGCAAGACAAGAATTTTTCGCTATTTACGATTTCATATTCTTGTTACTAGATGTTCTATAGGAATAAGAAGAAATCGCAACTCCTTTGCGCTACACATAAAATTGGATTTCGAAGGTCCATTTTTTTTTTTCAGAATCCTCTATTATTTTAGTTCTTCCACCCATGCAATAGAGAGGGAATGGGAAAAGAAGGGTTACTTTTATTTGCATTTTTCCCTTAAAAGATAGACTTTGAAATAGGAGTCTTGGAATAATGCTGAATTCAAAGGTTTATTTCTTTCTATAGTATAAGAAAAACAATTTATTTCTATTTCTATAGTATAAGAAAAACAAATAAATAGTATAAGAAAAACAAATCGAATCAAATTCATGGATTTACCACGACCTCGGTTGTGACTGTGACTCCATAGATAAAAATGGGAAATTTCTCTCTTCGAGACCATTGAAAAAGGGCATTGAACGAGAAAGAAATCGTCCACAGATAATAAAACTATCATATGCCTTGGAAAGTGATATGAGGTGCTCGGAAATGGTTGAAGTAATTGAATAGGAGGATCACTATGACTATAGCCCTTGGTAGAATTCCTAAAGAAGAAAATGATCTATTTGATACTATGGATGACTGGTTACGAAGGGACCGTTTCGTTTTTGTAGGATGGTCTGGCCTATTGCTCTTTCCTTGTGCTTATTTCGCTTTAGGGGGTTGGTTTACAGGGACAACTTTTGTAACTTCTTGGTATACCCATGGATTGGCTAGTTCCTATTTGGAAGGTTGTAATTTCTTAACCGCAGCAGTTTCTACCCCTGCCAATAGTTTAGCACACTCTTTGTTGCTACTATGGGGGCCCGAAGCACAAGGAGATTTTACTCGTTGGTGTCAATTAGGCGGTCTATGGACTTTTGTAGCTCTCCACGGGGCTTTTGCACTAATAGGTTTCATGTTACGCCAATTTGAACTTGCTCGGTCTGTTCAATTGCGGCCTTATAATGCAATCTCATTCTCTGGTCCAATTGCTGTTTTTGTTTCTGTATTCCTTATTTATCCACTGGGGCAATCTGGTTGGTTCTTTGCGCCGAGTTTTGGCGTAGCAGCGATATTTCGATTCATCCTTTTCTTCCAAGGATTTCATAATTGGACGTTGAACCCATTTCATATGATGGGAGTTGCCGGAGTATTAGGTGCGGCTCTGCTATGCGCTATTCATGGAGCGACCGTAGAAAACACTCTATTTGAGGACGGTGATGGTGCAAATACCTTCCGTGCTTTTAACCCAACTCAAGCTGAAGAAACTTATTCAATGGTCACTGCTAACCGCTTTTGGTCCCAAATCTTTGGTGTTGCTTTTTTCCAATAAACGTTGGTTACATTTCTTTATGCTATTTGTACCCGTCACCGGTTTATGGATGAGTGCTATTGGCGTAGTTGGCTTGGCTCTGAACTTACGTGCCTATGACTTTGTTTCCCAGGAAATCCGTGCAGCGGAAGATCCTGAATTTGAGACTTTCTACACCAAAAATATTCTTTTAAACGAGGGTATTCGTGCGTGGATGGCAGCTCAGGATCAGCCTCATGAAAATCTTATATTCCCTGAGGAGGTTCTACCACGTGGAAACGCTCTTTAATGGAACTTTCGTTTTAGCTGGTCGTGACCAAGAAACCACCGGCTTTGCTTGGTGGGCTGGGAATGCCAGACTTATCAATTTGTCCGGTAAACTGCTTGGAGCTCATGTAGCTCATGCCGGATTAATCGTATTCTGGGCCGGAGCAATGAACCTATTTGAAGTGGCCCATTTCGTACCAGAAAAGCCCATGTATGAACAAGGGTTGATTTTACTTCCACACTTAGCTACTCTAGGTTGGGGAGTAGGGCCAGGGGGGGAAGTTCTAGATACTTTTCCGTACTTTGTATCTGGCGTACTTCACCTAATTTCCTCCGCAGTCTTAGGCTTCGGTGGCATTTATCACGCGCTTCTGGGACCCGAGACTCTTGAGGAATCTTTTCCATTCTTTGGTTATGTCTGGAAAGATAGAAATAAAATGACTACAATTTTGGGTATTCACTTAATTTTGTTAGGTCTAGGTGCTTTTCTTCTAGTACTCAAGGCTCTTTATTTTGGCGGTGTATATGATACCTGGGCCCCTGGGGGGGGAGATGTAAGAAAAATTACCAATTTGACCCTTAGTCCCAGTGTTATATTTGGTTATTTACTAAAATCTCCTTTTGGTGGAGAAGGGTGGATTGTTAGTGTAGATGATTTAGAAGATATAATTGGTGGGCATGTATGGTTGGGTTTTATTTGTGTATTTGGCGGAATTTGGCATATTTTAACCAAACCCTTCGCATGGGCTCGCCGTGCATTTGTATGGTCTGGAGAAGCTTACTTGTCTTATAGTTTAGCTGCTTTATCTGTCTTTGGTTTTATCGCTTGTTGTTTTGTATGGTTCAATAATACAGCTTATCCGAGTGAGTTTTATGGACCCACCGGGCCAGAAGCTTCTCAAGCTCAAGCATTTACTTTTCTAGTTAGAGACCAGCGTCTTGGAGCTAATGTGGGATCCGCTCAAGGACCCACAGGTTTAGGTAAATATCTAATGCGTTCCCCAACTGGGGAGGTTATCTTTGGAGGGGAAACTATGCGTTTTTGGGACCTTCGTGCTCCATGGTTAGAACCTCTAAGGGGCCCCAACGGTTTGGACTTGAGTAGGTTGAAAAAAGACATACAACCTTGGCAAGAACGACGCTCAGCAGAATATATGACCCACGCTCCTTTAGGCTCTTTAAATTCCGTGGGTGGCGTAGCTACCGAGATCAATGCAGTTAATTATGTCTCTCCTAGAAGTTGGTTATCAACTTCTCATTTTGTTCTAGGATTCTTCTTTTTTGTGGGCCATTTATGGCATGCAGGAAGAGCCCGAGCTGCTGCAGCAGGTTTTGAAAAGGGAATCGATCGTGATTTGGAACCTGTTCTTTACATGAACCCTCTTAACTAAGATTTTCTTATTTATACCTGTTCTACTTTTTTTCTGTTCTGGCTCGGTTATTCCATCTAGCCGAGCCATTCATTCCTTTTTATGAAAGAAAGATAAGGGACAGAAAAAAAAAATAAATAAAAATGAAAGAAACAAACGTATTCAATAAGCAAAAGGAGAGAGAGGGATTCGAACCCTCGATAGTTCCTAGAACTATACCGGTTTTCAAGACCGGAGCTATCAACCACTCAGCCATCTCTCCACAGCCTAATCCTTATTTTACTCCTACAAATAGAACATAGCCATATAAAAAATAAAAAGATTTATTAGCCTCTAGAAAGATATCAGATACAAGTTCCTTTTCGATATATCTCTGTATACTGTATACACGGATACAGGATCCGCTATACCCGCTTGTGAAATAAAGAGTAAATAATCTCTTCTCACCCCCATATCCAAATAAAAAAGCGGTTTAAGTAATAAATTTGAATTAAAGAGAAGAATCAATGGATTCATGATTAAACCCCTCCTACTTCTTGTATTTTTTTACAATTTTGGTTTAAGTGAGGGATCAAATATGTAGTCAACTTTATTTGATGGTAGCTTGGAGGATTAGAAATATGACTATTGCTTTCCAATTAGCTGTTTTTGCATTAATTGCGACTTCCTCAGTCTTAGTAATTAGTGTACCCCTTGTATTTGCTTCTCCTGATGGTTGGTCAAATAATAAAAATGTTGTATTTTCCGGTACATCATTATGGATTGGACTAGTCTTTCTCGTAGCTATTCTGAATTCTCTCATTTCTTAAATGAAATTTGGTTAATATTTATTAACCCCATAAAAAAGAAATAATAAAGGCCATTTCTTCTAAAAAATTAGAATAGTGAGACGTATTAAAACGCAATTTGCGTTCCGAATTGCTAGCTCTTCTCTTTCAGTATTATGAAATTCCATTCCCATTAGAATATTCATTGACAGATAATAAAAAAAGGAAAACTCTAATATAATAGAAAATGAAATGAAACGGTCGACCCAGACATAGAAGGTCGACCCAGGCGGATATACGCTATAAAATATATACCGTAGCGAGCGTAGTTCAATGGTAAAATATCTCCTTGCCAAGGAGAAGATACGGGTTCGATTCCCGCCGCTCGCCCGCTTAATTTATCAAAGTACTATGATAAAAAGTTTAGTCTAGTTAACTGTTTAACTACTTATATTAAATTAAGTATTAATTAGGTGTTAGTCTAGTGCCGTATCCCTTACTATCTTACCCTTCCTTTGCATCCCACTCAAAAAAAGAGGGCGCTCCAGAGGCAGAAATAGAACTCGCCAACAGAGCTCCAAAAATTGGGTATTAACTGAGACAAACAACGGGCAAACTTTTTTTAAAGGGAAGGGAGAGGTAGACTGTCCCTTTCGTTTCATTTTTATTTTCTGCAGGGTAGGGAGAGGCCTTGCGCCTTCTTTTTTTGAAGGCAAGTGACTTCGCAAACTGCTCAATTTTGCCCTCTAGGGCCGGGAACTAATGAATAAAAAAGGGTTGGATACGCCCCTCTACCATACATATCTAGAGAAATAGAATAGTCCTTTTATACAGACTGCTAAGTGCGGAGACGGGAATCGAACCCGTGACCTCAAGGTTATGAGCCTCGTGAGCTACCAAACTGCTCTACTCCGCTCTGGAGTACCAGAAACTGGTGGACAAAAAAGGCTTGAATACAAGCCTCTAACATGTCTAGACAAATAGAATACTCCTTTTATACAGAATGGAGCGGGTAGCGGGAATCGAACCCGCATCGTTAGCTTGGAAGGCTAGGGGTTATAGTCGACGTTGGTTGATTATTTTTAACGTCTCTAATTCAAAACCGAACATGAAATTTTGATTTCATTCGGCTCCTTTATGGATATTCTCACCACTTAACATCTATGTCAGCTTTTCTATTTGAATGGAACCAAAGCTCTCCGCTTTCTAGATGATCCTTATAGAGTAGGAGATAGAAATTCTATCTAAATTCATCTAATCTACTTACTTCGTTCCCTAATTTCATTCAAGAGATCCTGAGGAAAAGAATTGGGTTTCCACCGAGCTGAAACAATATGCGGATGGTTCTAGTAAACCAAAACTATCGTTTTTTAGCTATTTGGCTTCCTTATTCCTTATTTTAAGAAGATTTAGTTACGATTGGAAATCAACTTTTTTGTATCTTCATCCATAGATCCTTTACTCATATTTTCAAAATTGGAATACTTAATCCAATGCAAAATTATGCTTCGCGACTCTGTACTCATAATCCTATTTTTATTTTGGATGCAATTTAAATTAGTCTTTGGATACAAATCGCCAGAATGTATATTCTTCCTCAATATGCTATTGAGAGGAAAAGGATTTAATCCTTTATAAGAACTAAAGTTTTCATCGGAATATAAAAATAAAAAACTTAAGGATGCCTTAAGTATATCATTTCAAATTCAGTTATTAATAGAACGAATCACACTTTTACCACTAAACTATACCCGCTACATTGTAGATTATGGTATAAATGGTACCCTTTGTCAAGGATAGCCATTTGACAAGAAGGCTAATTCCCCCTTATTGAATCAGATGGAGAAGGTTCATGACACTGAGCCGTTGGTACTTCTACTTCGATCGCTCGCCTTTACTTTAGGATTTAGATAGCCCCTCTGGTCTGTAAAAAAAATCTTTTCTTACCATGCTAATAGCGCCTGAACCAAATGTATTTATTTTGATTAGGATCCTATTCTACGGTTACGACTACAATAATAATTATTTACTTTGCAAGGACGTAAGTGTGTCAGACTGCTAAATTGTTTTATTATTCCTACAATATAAACTAGGGGATATAGGGGGTAACACTGTCCCTATAAATTCCTTTTTTCCTTTTCTTTTTTGTCCAGAATTGAACAAAAAAGAAATTATGGAAGATGTTTTCTTCCCCCATTAAGTCCGAGCCATAGAGTAAGAGTGAGATGAGTTTTCCAAATTCATCATAGACTTTCCCTATGGCTTGATAGAAGTAAGCAGCAAAGAGTCGTAACTTAAAGAAAAAAACGGACAGGGCCGACAGATTTACCTGATGTAAAGAAGATCCTAAAAGTCTCTGATTAGTCGACTCTCTCCATTTAACACTTTCCTCTCTCTCCTTTTTTCCACTGACTCAATTCTAGTTTATTAGATTCTTGTTTAAAAGAATGCAAAAAGTTCAATAGAACTAAGAACACATAAAAAATAGCATAGAGGATCAAGGCCATTACCAAAAGTTCCTCCCAAGGATCCTATATCCTATTGGGTATCTGTTCCCCGCCTTTTCCCGCTAGGATCGGAAATCTTATATTTTCCATATCCATATACCGTTGAATCCTTGGGGTTCCAGAATCCGCCTATTTTACTAGTCTTCGGAAACGGAAAACCCTGAACCAAGAAGAGTTGGATATGTTATGTAGGGTATGTTTTTTTTTATTAATTTTATTTTGAGCTCTCAAGATATCGATATATACATATACAATCTCTACATAATGTCTCTCTCTCTATCTCTATATATTATATATATAATATGTACATTATGCAGTAGACCCATAATGGGAAATCCAAGTGGCTAATTTTTGAATTAAATAAAAAGCCCTTTTAACTCAGTGGTAGAGTAATGCCATGGTAAGGCATAAGTCATCGGTTCAAATCCGATAAAGGGCTTTTTAAATTAGTGGTAGAGTAATCTCGTGCTAAGACGTAAGTCGTTGGTTCGAATCTGATAGAGTACTTTTCTACTAAATTGATTCACTTTTTTTCTTTGTTTTTGAAACTTTCTCTATATTTTTAGAGAATTTTATGACTTAGTGCGGGATGGATGCATTTTTGGTATGAACACTAAATGAAGCACGGAGAATTAATCTATAACGATCAACTAAAAAAAATCCTAGATGAAAACATAACAGAAAAGTTGGAAAAACTCTTTGCTTTGGATCTATTTATACTTTTCGAGTATATTGACAATTCCAAAAAACTGCTCATACTATGATTATAGTATAATCACGAGCGGTTGTATATGGCCCTATCGTCTAGTGATGCCCCTATCGTCTAGTGGTTCAGGACATCTCTCTTTCAAGGAGGCAGCGGGGATTCGACTTCCCCTGGGGGTAGGGAGTATTATGAAAGGAGGTTAATCATAGATTAGCAAAAACCCTAGAATAAATTCTTCCTGGGTCGATGCCCGAGTGGTTAATGGGGACGGACTGTAAATTCGTTGACAATGTCTACGCTGGTTCAAATCCAGCTCGGCCCAAACCAAAAATCTAGGGCTTCGTGAGTATGAACTAAATCCTTTTGTTTTTCTTCCATAAAATAAAATGTCTGATCTATAGAAATAAAAGATAAAGAAAAAAGGAAATTTTTTTTTCTAATCCATATCTCTCTCATTCCTTTCTTACAAACAAAAGAGTTTTTCTTATTGAAGGCTGGATTATTATCCATTTTTAGTGATAAAAAATCACGACATACTAGTTATGTCACTCTCACTATACCCACGTATAATATAATATGTGGGTATGTAGTATATGATTCGTCTATTTCTTAGAGTACGAAAGACGAATCGAATCTTCTTATGGTTCTATTTAAGAATGGGTATGCCATACACCCCGCGGGGATTGTAGTTCAATTGGTCAGAGCACCGCCCTGTCAAGGCGGAAGCTGCGGGTTCGAGCCCCGTCAGTCCCGAACTAGGGTTCAATGAATGGAGAAATTGATATTTCCTTTTTCCATGAAAAAAAGGGGCAGGGAGCAAGATCAAATACCCACAGGGCACCCTTACTTCACTTTTTTATTTTGCATCTCTCATTAAAGAGGGAGGGAGGGCATATAGGAATTTTTTTTTCACTACTCCCAATCGATAAAGAAAGACACACATACGATATGTGGATTAGTAGAATTTAGGATATTATATTACTCTATCTTTCTTTATGATGATACCATCCTCATCTTAATTTCCTATTCCACTCTTATGGAATAGAGTACCGGTATTTTACCGGAATCATACATAAATCGTATTCCCTTTTTATTTCAGACCTCTTTTCCCCATCTCACTTCTACTGCTTATTTGGATGTCTATGTGACCCATAGAAAGTGAAAGTTGGTCATATAATACATACATAATTGTATGTATAACTATAAGAAAAAGGAAGGGAAATTGTATAAGATTAAGAAAGTATAAGATTAAGAAAGCTCGTGGGTTAGAGATATAGAAAAGAAAAAGTAGAAAAGGATTAAAAAAGAGGGAATTCCTAATCCAATCAAAAAACCCATTTTGGTCTTAGTGTGGATAGAGGATCTTCCTATGTTATACTATATAACTCTCATCCGTGAAATATAACTCTCATCCATGAATTGATTTGATAGATCCGATATTCATAATATTGAATTGATTCAGTATTATCAGAATGCAAGCCCTACCCTTGAAATTTACAAGATACCCCTTTTTCCTCTCCATGGGATTACATCCCGAGTTATTGTGAAAATAAAAAATAAAGAGGTTATGGAAGTCAATATTCTCGCATTTATTGCTACTGCACTGTTCATTCTAGTTCCTACTTCTTTTTTACTTATTATTTATGTAAAAACAGTCAGCCAAAATAATTAATTGGAATTCCAATTAATCATTGAAGAAATTAAAAAGGGATTAAATAAAAAAATCCAAGTCTTAAATGAAAGGATCTGGTTGGAATCTTAAAGTGTGGTAGAAAGAACTACATATAGTTTTTTCTACGACACTTTAGATTCTTTCTATTATATTATCTTTGAATCTACATAGAATAGATTAGTAGATTGAAATAGTTAAGTAGTCTAATTCAATTTCTTTTTTCATTGCATCCACTTAATTTCAATCAGGTCAAAATAAAAAAATCTAAGACAATTCTTGACCAAAGAATCCATGGAAGGAAAGAAAAATAATATGAAGAATAGACTATAGTAAAAAGTAAAAGGAAATGGAAAATGTGTGATATGCCGTGAATAGTTCCGTGGAAGAAAGTCTAATTTTCTTATGTATAGAACTTTTTTTAACCATTCGTCATTTCTAGTAGAAATTCTGAATTGGTATAATGGCTCTTTCTTACATTACAACTTACAATACAAGAGTTTCTTACAGGAGTGAAACAAAACTAAAGAAAAAGATTAAAGAATAACGTTTGACAAAATGATTAATGCAAAATGATCCATTAAAGAAAAGAATTGATACAACAATTTGATTACTTAATCAATTAGTAGTATCCCTAGAGTCCACTCCTTCCCCATACTACTAGTGAAAGAGAAAATGTAAAGACTACCATTAAAGCAGCCCAAGCGAGACTTTACTATATCCATCTAAATTATGTCTCCTATTTCTATGAAGGGATTATTCTACTATTGATCAATAATCATAGTGGAATCAAGGGTACAGAGTCAAAAAGGGATTCCGCCCTAAGGCCATGGATCAATCAGTTCAAGGAATTTACTCCTAACAAATTCTTATAGGAATTCTGGTAGAATTAGAGAGCATTAAAAATACGAGATACTATAGCCCTTTTTTCCTTAAAAAAGAAAGAGTACGGGAATGATGTCCTGAATAGAAGAAGCGGGAATAGGAAGATTTTTTATTCCTTTTGTTACTCTTTTTTTTTTTTTAAGCAAAGGACGCCCGAATATACCATAAAATTATCGATAGATAAATATTTATTGGATACCTACCTTACCTAATGTTTATTTTTGACCTAAACCCTGCAGCCTTGCTTTGTATCATTCTATGAAAGAATGAAGAGATTTTATCCATAATACAACTCCTAAATTGATTTTTGATCGACCTATTTAATCTGATTCTCGTTAGAATTAAGTAGTCCTTACTTTAGTGTATGTAGGTAACATAAGATGTACGATAAAAAAATGTATAATAATTAGTAAGTCTTGATATTCTTTCGTGGAGTCCCTTCTTGAATCTTAGATTGAAAAAAAAAAAGAATGCCCCTTAGGGACCTTTCTTTGGATACCAAGATTTCTGACATCTTATCCTCGTATTTTAAAATTATCAAATCGAATCTCAATTAAGAACCAATTCAAATTCATATAATAAAAGAATAAGGAAACACTACCTCACCCCTATTGATAACCATTTTGGCCACTACCGTCAAAACAAACCCTAACCCTAGTTTGAGGATAGAACT
>NW_028260607.1:2500-17500 GCF_056163025.1 Triticum urartu
ATTAGGGAAGAAGGAGATATTCGCGACTACTGGCGATTTCATTATGGGGCAGCTCATGATCTTCATATCGATCTATTATCCACCTCTGTATCTATTCTTTCTTAGCTAAACAGGTGGAAGATCTATCCAATTTGGTTATATTATATCATGGACTCGAAAAACGGATCTGAATTTGACTGAAATGCACGATCTTCACAGGTATCACTTTTCACGATACCTAAAAGGTGGAATAGCGATTTTCGAACCATTTCCTATAAGAGAATGGTTTCCATTACTTTGAGAAATGGATTCTTATATCAAACTATAGCTATTGCATTAAAGAAGAAAAGAAACTAATAGAAGTCGAAGACGCGGAATGATAGTGAATAGAGAGAAAGATTCTTCTGATTTTCTTGTTTCTATCTACTAGACGCCGTAGAGAATTGAGAATTTTCATGTCTTTCAATTCTCGTACTCGTAATTGGAAAGTTATGGAAGGAGACCCATCATTTTGCAATGAAAACAACATATAAAACTCTGGACAATTTCGAAATCAGGCCAAGCGTCTTAATACATATGCAAAAAAATTCATTATTGGCCCACCATTGATTAGAAGATTTAGCTTGTATGAATCGCTATTGGTTTGATACGAATAATGACAATCGTTTCAGTATGTTAAGGATACAGATGTATCCACAATTCATTTAGAGTTACTTAATAGTCTATTTCTTATACCATATCTCTATCCCGTGAAATTCTCGAGCCAAAAGATGGATGCATATGCTGTGTTTCATTTTGCTAAATGATATCAATTAAATGGTGTATCAATTCCATAAATTGCATATAGCAATAAATAAATCAGCAAAATTCTTTCTAATATTTTAGATAGAAGAAACATTTCTTCTATCTAAAATATTAGAAAGAATGTACCCTTCTATCCAAATCCAATTTGCATCGATAAAATAAATCCAAATTCCAGTAGTAGATGAATAATTGCAAATTTGTGTGTGTACGAGATTAGAATAACTTCAAAATAACTGACATAATTTTGTATTTTTCCTGATCAGAAAAATACATGAAAAAGAAAGGAGGTAGAAAAATTTTTGGATTTATGGTTAAAGAAGAAAAAGAAGAAAACAGGGGTTCTGTTGAATTTCAAGTATTCAGTTTCACCAATAAGATACGGAGACTTGCTTCACATTTGGAATTACACAAAAAAGATTTTTCATCGGAAAGAGGTCTACGAAGACTTTTGGGAAAACGTCGACGTTTGCTGGCTTATTTGGCAAAGAAAAATAGAGTACGTTATAAGAAATTAATCGGTCAGTTGAATATTCGGGAGCAGTAATTTAATCGTTCAAATTTTTTTCTTGTTTTATTATTTTTTTAGTAGTCTTATAGTAGTCTTAGATTTTTCATTTTGATGAGCCTCGCTTTGAGGAATTCATGGAATAATCCATTTTCATGGAATAATGAATTAAGGAAGAAAGGATATGAGTCTACCGCTTACAAGAAAAGATCTCATGATAGTCAATATGGGCCCTCAACACCCATCAATGCATGGTGTTCTTCGACTGATCGTTACTCTCGATGGTGAGGATGTTATTGATTGTGAACCCATATTAGGGTATTTACACAGAGGAATGGAAAAAATCGCGGAAAACCGAACTATTATACAATACTTACCTTATGTAACAAGGTGGGATTATTTAGCTACTATGTTTACAGAAGCAATAACAGTAAATGCACCAGAATTCTTGGAGAATATTCAAATACCACAAAGAGCCAGCTATATTAGGGTAATTATGTTAGAATTAAGCCGGATAGCTTCTCACTTGCTATGGCTTGGACCTTTTATGGCGGATCTCGGCGCACAGACTCCTTTTTTCTATATTTTTAGAGAGAGAGAATTAATATATGATCTATTTGAAGCTGCTACAGGTATGCGAATGATGCACAATTACTTTCGCATCGGAGGAGTAGCCGCCGATCTACCTTATGGATGGATCGATAAATGTTTAGATTTCTGTGATTATTTTTTACGCGGAGTTGTTGAATATCAACAACTTATTACACAGAATCCAATTTTTTTAGAGCGAGTTGAAGGAGTAGGTTTTATTAGCGGAGAAGAAGCAGTAAATTGGGGCTTATCGGGACCGATGTTACGAGCTTCTGGAATACAATGGGATCTTCGTAAAGTAGATCCTTATGAGTCTTACAACCAATTTGATTGGAAAGTCCAATGGCAAAAAGAAGGGGATTCGTTAGCTCGCTATTTAGTACGAATTGGTGAAATGAGGGAATCCATCAAAATAATTCAACAAGCTGTAGAAAAAATTCCTGGAGGACCTTATGAAAATTTAGAAGTCCGACGCTTTAAGAAAGAAAATAATTCTGAATGGAATGATTTTGAGTATAAATTTCTTGGTAAAAAACCTTCGCCCAATTTTGAATTGTCAAGACAAGAGCTTTATGTAAGAGTAGAAGCCCCAAAAGGTGAATTAGGGATTTATCTAGTAGGAGATGATAGCCTTTTCCCCTGGAGATGGAAAATCCGTCCACCCGGGTTTATTAATTTGCAAATTCTTCCTCAGCTAGTTAAAAAAATGAAATTGGCTGATATCATGACGATATTAGGTAGTATAGATATCATTATGGGGGAAGTTGATCGTTGAAATGATAATAGATAGGGTAGAGGTAGAAACTATCAATTCTTTTTCGAAATTGGAATTATTAAAAGAAGTCTATGGACTGATATCGATTCTACCCATTTTGACCCTCCTTTTGGGAATAACAATAGAGGTACTCGTAATTGTGTGGTTAGAAAGAGAAATATCTGCGTCGATACAACAACGTATTGGTCCTGAATATGCTGGCCCCCTGGGCCTGCTTCAAGCTATAGCAGATGGGACTAAGCTACTTTTTAAAGAAGATATTCTGCCATCCCGAGGAGATATTTCTTTATTTAGCATTGGACCCTCTATAGCAGTCATATCAGTTTTATTAAGTTTTTTAGTTATCCCTTTGGGATATCATTTTGTTTTAGCCGATCTTAGTATTGGTGTTTTTTTATGGATTGCCATTTCAAGTATAGCTCCTATTGGTCTTCTTATGGCAGGATATAGCTCAAATAATAAATATTCTTTTTCAGGCGGTCTACGAGCTGCTGCTCAATCCATTAGTTATGAAATACCATTAACTTTTTGTGTGCTAGCAATATCTCTACGTGTGATTCGTTAAAATAGATCTTTTTCCTATAAAATCCATTAACTATTTATATTCCTTTTCTTATTTAGTATTTGGGTTGGTAAGTTAAACTAGATAGCTATATGAGTGAAACAAAACAGCTTATAAATTTGTAGTAAAAAGAAAAAATCTCATTTCCTACGTACAAGAAAAAAGTGGAAGTAAACATAAGCAGTGTAAACTCTTTATCCCAAGGTTGATATTTTTTAATTAGTCATCATATCTTGAAGCGGCCAAGAATAAAGGATTCACGATATGGAATTCCATTACTAGAATACTCCTAGTTATTACTATAACTTAATAATCCATAAGAAGAATCCACCAAAAGTTAGTGAAGGGTTAGGAACACTAAAGTACATAAAGGATTAGTAATGGAAAATCTAAAACATTAGAGATTTTTGCCCATAAAAGGAATCATAATAAGGACTTGCAATTTGTAGAAATTATCAAGTAGTACTTTCTTCGGATTCCGATCCAGAGTATGTTCCCATTCACTTGTTAAGGAAATGGCTATCAAGAACGAATTAACCCTTTATCCATTTTTTCTTTTTAAATACCCCCTCCCTGGGGAAAGAAGAATAGTAAAAAAGATATGGAGTGCACTAGAAAAAATTTTCATTATTTCCTTCCTCTATCCATATTCATGCAGAATTGCTCATGAACTAATACCCAACTCTTTCCATTTATTAATTGAATTCCTATAACAAGTAACAAGTGTTTTATTCCAAGATTAAGTTATTACTGAACAAAGAAAAATTTTCATTATATTATAAAGGATGAGATCAATTCGGAAGCGCTTTTTCTTATTCTAGCAGACGGAATTCCTTTGGTCTAATTTAGGACTTTCAAATCTATTTTATTTTATCTAATTCTATCTACGCCCCCGGGGCTAGGAACAAAACAGTCCTTTCCTTTTTCTGATCATAGAGAAGCCGTATGAAGCTAAGGTTTCATGTACGGTTTTGAAATAGCGGTGGGAACTGTGATGTTATCACCGACTATGATTATCTAACAGTTCAAGTACAGTTGATATAGTTGAAGCACAGTCAAAATACGGTTTTTTTGGATGGAATATTTGGCGTCAGCCTATAGGTTTTCTGGTTTTTTTAATTTCTTCTTTGGCAGAATGTGAAAGATTACCCTTTGATTTACCAGAAGCGGAGGAAGAATTAGTAGCAGGTTACCAAACTGAATATTCCGGTATCAAATATGGTTTATTTTATCTTGTTTCTTACCTAAATTTATTAGTTTCTTCTTTATTTGTAACAGTTCTCTACTTGGGCGGGTGGAATTTATCTATTCCCTATATATCCTTTTTTGATTTTTTCCAAATGAATAAAGCAGTTGGAATTTTGGAAATGACAATGGGTATATTTATTACATTAACTAAAGCTTATTTATTTCTCTTCATTTCTATCACAATAAGATGGACTTTACCGAGGATGAGAATGGATCAGTTATTAAATCTTGGATGGAAATTTCTTTTACCTATTTCCCTGGGCAATCTCTTATTAACAACCTCTTCTCAACTTGTTTCACTATAAATAAGATAATACAATAATAGTAAGAATATTTTCAACACAAAAGCTCTCTCAAACAAGAGAAAGAAACATATCTTTTTCATAGATATTTAGAATGAATATGTTCCCTATGGTAACTGGGTTCATGAGTTATGGTCAACAAACAATACGTGCTACAAGGTACATAGGTCAAAGTTTCATAACTACCTTATCCCACACAAATCGTTTACCTATAACGATTCACTACCCTTATGAAAAATCAATTACACCAGAGCGTTTCCGAGGGCGAATCCACTTTGAATTTGATAAATGTATTGCTTGTGAAGTATGTGTTCGCGTATGTCCGATAGATTTACCCGTTGTGGATTGGAGATTTGAAAAGGATATTAAAAGAAAACAATTGCTTAATTATAGTATTGATTTCGGAGTTTGTATATTTTGTGGCAATTGTGTTGAGTACTGTCCAACAAGCTGTTTATCAATGACTGAAGAATATGAACTTTCTACCTATGATCGTCATGAATTGAATTACAATCAAATTGCTTTAAGTCGGTTACCAATCTCCATAATGGGAGATTACACAATTCAAACAATTAGGAATTCGTCTGAAAGTAAAATAAACAAAGAAAAATCTTCGAATTCAAGAACGATTACTGATTACTAAACTTTGATTTTGTCTTTCTGTTATAAAAATCTAATAATTCTTTATTAAACTTTAAAATTAAACTATAAAGAAAAACGAAAAACTACTGCTTATTGGAAATTATTTCTTATTTTAAATCAGACTAGATTTTCGTGATATAATATAATTTATAACTATAAGTTTATACACAAAAAAATACCCTAATCCTTTTTTCCTTCCTTGAATCCTTTAGTTTTAGTCAGTTCATGAAAAATTTTATACTATTAATTTCTTTTTATCCATAATGGATTTACCTGGACCAATACATGAGATTCTTATGCTATTTGGGGGATTTGTTCTTCTACTAGGGGGTCTAGGAGTAGTATTACTTACCAACCCCATTTATTCTGCCTTTTCGCTGGGATTAGTTCTTGTTTGTATATCCTTATTCTATTTTTTATTAAATTCCTACTTTGTAGCTGTCGCACAACTTCTTATTTATGTGGGAGCCATAAATGTCTTGATCATATTCGCTGTAATGTTCGTAAATGGCTCAGAATGGTCTAAAGATAAGAATTATTGGACTATTGGAGATGGGTTCACTTCACTCGTTTGTATAACTATTGTTTTTTCACTAATGACTACTATCCCAGATACGTCGTGGTATGGAATTCTTTGGACTACAAGATCAAACCAAATAGTAGAACAGGGTCTCATAAATAATGTTCAACAAATTGGAATTCATTTAGCAACCGATTTTTATCTTCCGTTTGAACTCATTTCCATAATTCTTCTAGTTTCTTTAATAGGTGCAATTACTATGGCTCGGCAATAAGAAAACTTAGAAAAAGTACAAATTATAAGAATTGCAAATCTAAAATAAATAACTAAAGAATCACAATTTTGATTTAGTAAAATCCATCTACTGCCAACAAATACCTCCTTTTTTTTTTTTTTTTTTTTCTTTTGTTGTGTAATTGTTCTATTGTAATTAATTGAATCGGTTCAATTCTTGCCCTCATATTGAAATGAATCGAGATTGATAAGGAGTTAGTTAATGATGTTTGAGCATGTACTTTTTTTGAGTGTCTATTTATTTTCGATTGGTATCTATGGATTGATCACAAGCCGAAACATGGTTAGAGCTCTAATATGTCTTGAACTTATACTGAATTCAATTAATCTAAATCTCGTAACATTTTCTGATCTATTTGATAGTCGCCAATTAAAAGGAGATATTTTCGCAATTTTTGTTATAGCCCTTGCAGCTGCTGAAGCCGCTATTGGACTATCCATTCTTTCTTCCATCCATCGTAATAGGAAATCCACTCGTATCAATCAATCTAATTTATTGAATAATTAGACTTTTGAATAATTAGACATAGAATCCTCTAAACAAAGGCGCACATATTAAAATAAATAGAAATCAATACTATTTTCTTAGTATTATTTGAGAATATCCATTTTTTTTAGTAGATTATTGCATAGTATTCTTTTTCACTTAAATGAATTTTTGTATTTGTAATTCATTGATATTGCAATTTGAATATTGCAATAATTTATATTGAAAAGACGATAGCCAATTTATTGGCTAATTCGAATTCGTCTGTACAATTCGTAAAATTCTTTCTTATTTCTTATTTATTGTTGAAATCCAAAATTAAAGTCTCTTGGCTCTCTTCACGCTTTCTCACAAACAGATTAAAAAATAGATTTTTTTTTTTGAAGTTTGGATAAACCATTGCTTCGTCTGGTGTCTACAATACATATGACTCATTATAGTACTAATTTCATTTTTACCAGATCGAAAAATTTTATGTTGAAAAGAAAAATTTATAGATCCAATGTCACATTCCGTAAAAATTTACGATACATGTATAGGATGCACTCAATGTGTACGAGCTTGTCCAACAGATGTATTAGAAATGATACCCTGGGATGGATGTAAAGCCAAGCAAATTGCTTCCGCGCCGAGAACCGAAGATTGTGTGGGTTGTAAGAGATGTGAATCTGCCTGCCCGACAGATTTTTTAAGTGTCCGCGTTTATTTAGGGCCTGAAACAACACGTAGCATGGCTCTATCTTATTGATACGTTACAAAAAACTTCACTCGAATCGTCTGATTCCTCTTTACCGAAGAAGCCTGTGCTCGAAATAATCGAGCACGGGCTTTTCTGGTCAAAACGTATCTTGTCTTTATCACTTTATCATGAGTTATTTTCCTTGGTTAACAATACTTGTTGTTTTGCCGATATTTGCAGGTTCATTAATTTTCTTTTTACCTCATAAGGGAAACAAAGTCGTTAGGTGGTATACTATATCTATTTGTTTATTAGAATTCCTTCTAATGACTTATGCGTTCTGTTATCATTTCCAACTGGAGGATCCCTTAATCCAATTAAAGGAGGATTATAAATGGATAGATGTCTTCGATTTCCACTGGAGATTGGGAATCGATGGACTTTCATTAGGATCTATTTTATTGACAGGATTTATCACTACTTTAGCTACTTTAGCAGCTTGGCCAATTACACGGAATTCGCGATTATTCTATTTCCTGATGCTCGCAATGTATAGTGGTCAAATAGGATTATTTTCTTCGCGAGACCTTTTACTTTTTTTTATCATGTGGGAGTTAGAATTAATTCCTGTTTACTTACTTTTATCCATGTGGGGGGGGAAGAGGCGTCTATATTCAGCTACAAAGTTTATTTTGTATACTGCAGGCGGTTCCATTTTTTTCTTAATCGGAGTTCTGGGTATGGGCTTATATGGTTCCAACGAACCAGGATTAGATTTGGAAAGATTAATTAATCAATCATACCCTGCAACCTTGGAAATACTTTTATATTTTGGCTTCCTTATTGCTTATGCTGTCAAATTGCCGATTATACCCCTACATACGTGGTTACCAGATACCCATGGGGAAGCACATTATAGTACATGTATGCTTTTAGCGGGAATATTATTAAAGATGGGAGCATATGGATTGATTCGGATCAACATGGAATTGTTACCTCATGCTCATTATCTATTTTCGCCCTGGTTAGTAATAATAGGAGCGATCCAAATAATCTATGCAGCTTCAACTTCTCTTGGTCAACGAAATTTCAAAAAAAGAATAGCTTATTCCTCTGTATCTCACATGGGTTTCATAATTATAGGAATTGGTTCCATAACCAACATTGGACTCAATGGAGCTATTTTACAAATATTATCCCATGGATTTATTGGTGCTACACTTTTTTTCTTGGCAGGAACCGCTTCTGATAGAATGCGTCTTGTTTATCTCGAAGAACTGGGGGGAATATCTATCCCAATGCCTAAAATTTTTACCATGTTTAGTAGCTTTTCAATGGCTTCTCTTGCCTTACCAGGAATGAGTGGTTTTGTCGCAGAATTAGTAGTATTTTTTGGACTAATTACTAGTCCAAAATTTCTGTTAATGCCAAAAACACTAATTACTTTTGTAATGGCAATTGGAATGATATTAACTCCTATTTATTTATTATCTATGTTACGCCAGATGTTCTATGGATACAAGCTATTTAATGTTCCAAACGCAAATTTTGTGGATTCTGGACCACGAGAACTCTTTATTTTAATCTGTATCTTTTTACCAGTAATAGGAATTGGTATTTATCCAGATTTTGTTCTCTCCCTATCCGTTGACAGGGTAGAGGCTCTCTTATCCAATTATTATCCTAAATAGGTTTGCTTTTTTTTACTCGTCTGCTCTATTAATGCAGAAATAAGTAAAAAAGTATATAATGCAGAAATAAGTAAAAAAGTATAATTAGATCTATCTCGAATTTTTGAGAACCCTTTGATAAGGCGTTCAAGGGGTTCTCAAATAAAACATAAAAGTAAAAACCTTCATTTCATGAAGGTTTTATTTTATGTAATCATTTAGGTGTTAATGTAAACGAACCATAACTATGTAAGCCTATTCCTAATAGATTTATACCAAAATAACAAATCCAAATTATAAGAAATCCTATCAAAGCTATAAGTGCAGAATTCGTACCCTTCCAATTTGGATTTGTTCTACTATGTAAATAAATTGCGAATATGGTCCAAGTAATAAATGCCCAAGTTTCCTTAGGATCCCAATTCCAATAGGATCCCCAGGCCTCATTAGCCCATACTGCTCCACAAAGAATACCTACGGTTAAAAGGGTAAATCCTAGGCTAATGACACGATAACTCCAAGAATCCAAACGCTCCGTTAATTGATATTTGTAATAATTTGGAAATGAAGGGACAGAGGTTCTTTTTAAAGCACTTCTTTTTGCATAAAAATATTTAATATCACTAAAGAAAAATGTTTTATTTAAAACATTTTTTTTCTTTTTAGAAAAGAAATGGAAATTATTTCGAAATCTAATGATTAGAATAGCGGCAGATAATAAGGATCCGCACAAAAGAGTTGCATAGCTTAATAACATCATACTGACATGCATCATTAACCACTGAGATTGTAGAGCAGGTACTAGTATCGTGGATTGATGCATTTCAGTTAAAAGACCCGATGTGGCAAAGCCTTGCGTTAAAATAGTACTTGGCGTAGTTATTGTGCTTAAATCATTTTTAGAGTTCTGTATTTTAGGAATGGTATGAAGAATATACAGGGCCCATGAAAGGAAGATCAATGACTCATATAAATTACTTAATGGAAAATGTCCCGAGGAAGCCCAACGAGAAACTAAGAATCCTGTTATAGAGAAAAAAGTAACTATCATTCCTTTTTCTGACGAATCGCGTAATCCTCCAAGTTCACGAACTAATAAGGTTATAAAATGAATCGTAATCACAATTGAAATCGTTGAGAAAGAGATATGAGTTAGTATATGTTCTAAAGTTGCAAATAGCATAAGGGGAAGGTCCCATTACAAAATTGTAAATTTCGAATTGATTTCTAATCTATTGTATTCTTTTTCAAGAATGCCGCCACTCGGATTCGAACCGAGATGCTTGAGCACTGCTTCCTAAGAGCAGCGTGTCTACCAATTTCACCATGGCGGCTAACTTCAAATAATAGGTAACTTAAAAGAATAATAGCTATTATCTTGGGAATCGTCGATATTGGGAAAGTCCATAAAATTTAGGAACATTAGAGTTTTCATTAAAATAGACTTCGTTTGGTAGTATCGTTTCCATTTTTTTTTTTTACAATAAACTCTTGCTTTGCCCAATAGAAACACAAACACTGCTTGAAAGAGTTGGAACTTCTTTTTTCTAACTTGCAATTATAGAACTAATTTTTTCTAATTAATTTCCCCTTTACATTTTGAAAATTCTTTCAATACAATGAAAAAAATCCAAAAGGGTTTCTATTTAATGATGAAATTAAAATAAAATGGATAAATAGAAAAGGCTTTTTGGATTTTTTAAAAATTTCTAGAATGAAAGTCTTTATGCTCTTATTAATAAGATTTACTAACCTTATGATTTTGGAGAAGATAGGTGGAAGTTGTAAGTCCTATTGTAAGAATACTCCACTTTTCATAATTTTCCTAATAGAATATGAGGATTCTATTAGGAAAATTATGAAAAGTTCATTGATAGGAAAAGAATACTTAGCACACAGTATACCAAACAAAACTTTTTTTTTCTTGTATATATAAGATAAGAGGGGTTTTTTGTTCTAAGAATATTGTACCGAGTAATTCGACACATAAAAGTACATTCAAAGAAGAATCCAAATTATTAAATAATTGGAATTCTTTTTTGATAAGTCAATTCATATTATTCCAAAATCTTATTATTTGTTTGTTGCCCAGAAAAACCCTTTGGTTTTGGATGCTCATTACCGCTCGAAAATGATCTTGATTTTACTAAAGAATAAGATTGTACTATGGAAAAATAAGTCTTTTTCTTCCAAATATTTTTACGAATACGCTTTTTTGACATTGAAGTACGTTTTTTTGGAACTGCCATTCAAAAAGGAAATTACTTTTTTCTAGTTGTATGTGAAAGACATCTATTGCTGCAAATCAATCCTTCTTTCTTCTTTTTATTAGTATTTATACTTAGATACTGAAAGATACTTAAATTTTGAATTATTTTTTACTTCATTTTGTCTAATGCGGATAAGACAACAAGAATTTTTTAACATTTTTTCTTTATATATTTTATACTTTTTTTTTAATAATATAGAATATATAGAAGGGTTTCTCATTTAAATCTATTTATATCTATTTATATATCAAGTATACTCCATATATAGATATATGGTATGGAAGCCTATCCCCCATATAAGATAAGACGGGGGGATAAAAAGAAGGGAAAATGAAAATAGTTAATTAAGTTCAGAATGGTATTCCATAAAGGAAAGGAATTCCAATCAAAACAAAAAATACTGAGTCTCTTAAACAAGACATTCTAAAACTTAGGTAATTTATAGTCATTAGAATTTTAGTTCTATATGAAGTAAGGACTATTCGATAATTTCTTATAAACATAGGTTTTCATTGGAATTCACTCAATCAGTTAATTATGGAACAAGAGAGCTGTTTCATCTTTGTTTTAAAGAAATATAAAAATGAATTATGAATAGAAAGTAAAATGATTCCACTTTTTTTTTTTTATTTTTATAAATATCTTTATTTAGTTAATAAAATAACTTCGTTACCTAGTTATTTTATTAACTTTTTTAATTTAACCAACTAAACCCATTCTTAATTTTTAATTATTTCAATGAGATAAATTTTGGAAAAATTAAGAATTTCAGTATTTTTTCTTATTCTTTTTATTTATTCTTTCAGAAAGAGATAAGAATTGGTTTGGTGAATCGGAAACAATTTTATAGAAAAATTGAAGTAAAAATTGAAGTAAAAATTGCAATTTCTTTTCTTATGGAACATACATATCAATATGCATGGGTAATCCCTCTTCTCCCACTTCCAGTTATTATGTCAATGGGATTTGGCCTTATTCTTATTCCGACAGCAACAAAAAATCTTCGTCGCATATGGGCTTTTCCTAGTGTTTTACTCTTAAGTATAGCTATGGTATTCTCAGTTCAACTGTCTATTCAACAAATAAATGGAAGTTCGATCTATCAATATCTATGGTCTTGGACCGTCAATAATGATTTTTCTTTAGAATTTGGATACTTGATTGACCCACTTACTTCTATTATGTTAATACTAATTACTACTGTAGGAATCCTGGTTCTTATTTATAGTGATGGTTATATGTCTCACGATGAAGGATATTTGAGATTTTTTGTTTATATAAGTTTTTTCAATACTTCCATGTTGGGATTGGTTACTAGCTCCAATTTGATACAAATTTATTTTTTTTGGGAACTCGTGGGAATGTGTTCTTATTTATTGATAGGCTTTTGGTTTACACGACCAATCGCAGCGAGTGCTTGTCAAAAAGCTTTTGTAACTAATCGTGAGGAATTTTAGGTTTTTTTTGGATAACAGGTAGTTTAGAGTTTAGGGATTTGTTCAAAATAGCTAATAACTGGATTCCTAATAATGGAATTAACTCTTTACTTACTACTTTGTGTGCTTTTTTATTATTCCTTGGTGCAGTTGCGAAATCCGCACAATTCCCTCTTCACGTATGGTTACCCGATGCTATGGAAGGGCCCACTCCTATTTCGGCTCTTATACACGCAGCAACTATGGTTGCTGCGGGAATTTTTCTTCTAGCTCGACTTCTTCCTCTTTTCATATCTTTACCTTTGATAATGAGTTTTATTTCTTTAGTAGGTACAATAACACTATTCTTAGGAGCTACTTTAGCTCTTGCTCAGAGAGATATTAAAAGAAGCTTAGCCTATTCTACAATGTCTCAATTGGGTTATATGATGTTAGCTCTAGGTATAGGTTCTTATCAAGCTGCTTTATTCCATTTGATCACTCATGCTTATTCAAAAGCTTTATTGTTCTTGGGATCCGGATCCGTTATTCATTCAATGGAACCTCTTGTTGGATATTCACCAGATAAAAGTCAAAATATGGTTCTTATGGGCGGTTTAAGAAAATACATTCCAATCACAAGAACTACTTTTTTATGGGGTACACTTTCTCTTTGTGGTATTCCACCTCTTGCTTGCTTCTGGTCCAAAGATGAAATCCTTAGTAATAGTTGGTTGTATTCGCCCTTTTTTGGAATAATAGCCTCCTTTACTGCAGGATTAACTGCCTTTTATATGTTTCGGATATATTTACTTACATTTGATGGGTATTTGCGTGTTCATTTTCAAAATTACAGTAGCACTAAAGAGAGTTCCTTGTATTCAATATCCTTATGGGGAAAAAGGATACCCAAAGGAGTGAATAGGGATTTCGTTTTATCAACAACGAAGAGTGGAGTTTCTTTTTTTTCACAAAATATACCAAAAATTCAAGGTAATACAAGAAATAGGATAGGATCCTTTACTACGTCTTTTGGGGCTAAAAAAACTTTTGCCTATCCGCATGAAACGGGAAATACTATGTTATTTCCTCTTCTTATATTACTACTTTTCACTTTGTTCATTGGATTCATAGGAATCTCTTTTGATAATGGAGGAATTGGTAATGGAATAGCAGAGTTAACCATATTATCAAAGTGGTTAACTCCCTCAATAAACTTTACCCAGGAAAGTTCTAATTCTTTTGTAAATTCATATGAATTTATTACTAATGCAATTTCTTCTGTAAGTCTAGCTATCTTTGGTTTATTCATAGCATATATCTTCTATGGATCCGCTTATTCTTTTTTTCAGAATTTGGATTTAATAAACTCTTTTTACAAAGGAAATCCTAAAAAAGAATTTTTAGATCAAGTAAAAAAAAATATATACAGTTGGTCATATAATCGTGGTTATATAGATATTTTCTATACTAGGGTCTTTACCCTCGGTATAAGAGGGTTAACCGAACTCACGGAGTTTTTTGATAAGGGTGTTATTGATGGAATTACCAATGGAGTGGGTCTTGCTAGTTTTTGTATAGGAGAGGAAATTAAATATGTAGGGGGAGGTCGAATCTCGTCTTATTTATTCTTTTTTTTATGTTATGTATCTGTGTTTTTATTCTTTTTTCTTTCTTAAGTTAAGGAATTTACAACAAGTCTCTTGCAAAAATAACTATCCTATCCCCTTTCTACAATCTCTCTATATCCTTGTTACATAAGGTAAGTATTGTATAATAGTTCGGTTTTCCGCGATTTTTTCCATTCCTCTGTGTAAATACCCTAATATGGGTTCACAATCAATAACATCCTCACCATCGAGAGTAACGATCAGTCGAAGAACACCATGCATTGATGGGTGTTGAGGGCCCATATTGACTATCATGAGATCTTTTCTTGTAAGCGGTAGACTCATATCCTTTCTTCCTTAATTCATTATTCCATGAAAATGGATTATTCCATGAATTCCTCAAAGCGAGGCTCATCAAAATGAAAAATCTAAGACTACTATAAGACTACTAAAAAAATAATAAAACAAGAAAAAAATTTGAACGATTAAATTACTGCTCCCGAATATTCAACTGACCGATTAATTTCTTATAACGTACTCTATTTTTCTTTGCCAAATAAGCCAGCAAACGTCGACGTTTTCCCAAAAGTCTTCGTAGACCTCTTTCCGATGAAAAATCTTTTTTGTGTAATTCCAAATGTGAAGCA
>NW_028260608.1:0-32500 GCF_056163025.1 Triticum urartu
AAAAAGTCTAGTAAAGTAAAAAATATTTTTATGGGGGTTCTTATGTCTCATAAAAATTGTTTGTTACGTCAGAATCTGAAGAAACTAATTCTGTATGGAGAAACAAAAAATCTCTCATTTCCGACGCGAATAGATTTTTTTTTTTTATTTCGAAATAAAGGTTCTTGTCTTGTGGGGAACGATGCACAAATTTTTGGAATCCGGTACCAACAGGTATAATCCCCCCCAGAACTACGTTTTCTTTCAAGCCTTTCAACCAATCAATGCGACCTCGTAGGGCAGCTTTTGCTAAAACTCGAGCAGTTTCTTGAAAACTTGCTTCAGATATGAAACTTTGGGTATTCAGGAAGCCCTTGTTATTCCCAATAAGATTGCCCGATAATAGATCGATTCATCCAAAGCTCGTCCTGCTCGTTCCGCTCGCAATAGTCCGATTAATTCCCCAGGCGAAAAAACATTAGACATTCCATCTTCGGAAACCCGCACTTTTGATGTTACTTGGCGTATAATAATCTCTATATGTCTATTATGGATCTGTACCCCTTGGGATCGATAAACCTTTTGGATTTTATTAACCAAAGAGATACGACTTTGGGCTATGGTTAGCTCAGCTCCAATCAAGAATCCCCAAGGGACCCCAAGAATTCTTGGTATACGCTCATTCAATCCTCAATTCTCCTTTCGAGATTCGGGGATAATGAATCAATTGAACGCGCTTCAAAGATTTGTTCCACTTTTGGAAGACCTTGCGTTATGTCACTAGATCTCGATTTTTCATATATAAACGTAACTAACCTATCTCCCTTGTAAAGGATTTCTCCATAATGACCATTAACAGTTGCTCCTGTAGTGGCCAAATAAGGTTTAGCTGCTCTTATAACAAAGGAATTCATATTTACAATGAAAATTTGACCGGATTTTTTTATGTGCGATTTAAATAGACATACATTTTCACAAATAAATTGTCCAAGGTGAATTATTGCCAATGTCTCTTCCCAAGAATCATGATGGACAAAGTGACAATTCAAAAGGAATGGATCCAACATTATGTTACTATCGAAATTAGAAATCCTTTTATTTTCATCTATTAAAGAGTATTTAAGTTCTTGAAGTACTTGGAAGGTTTGTTTTAAATTGTCAACGAACAAATATTTTTTTAACAGGATTTTATTATGCGTTAGTAAATAGTAAGATGAAGAAAAATGCGATATACTAGCTACAATAGCGCCTAAGGGCCCAAAAATTTCTCGAATAGGAATTCTAGGATTCCATTCTTTTATCGCATTGGGATGTTTTGAATTCTTGAATAAACCAATTCGAGAACAGTTGGATGCCGACAAAATCATCAAAGAGTGGTATTCTTTATTTCGATTCAACAAAGTGCCAATAGCTTCTGGATGTTGGCTAAGTGATTCAATCTTCGCCTTGGAATAAAAAGAATTGATATTGGCGCGATCTAACCTATTATGGGGAATCGGTCCTGCACTTGTCCTACCATACCTTTTTCGTGTATACGAAATAGTGGACTTGACTAACTCAATTCTTAGGAAATCGCGAATAAGATCATTTGCTCTTACCTCAACAAGGGAAGCACCAGCCTTTTCTTTTTCTTCTTGTTCCCAATTCACTACTAAGCAAGTTCTAACAAATTGACTATTTGTGTGATAAATTCTTTGAGTTAACTTGCTATTTTCATGAGAAATAAAATTGACAAGTCGAATTTGGAGATTATTTTCTTCTTGCAAGAGATCCTGCGGGGAAAAGTGTTGCTAAATTTCTTCCTTCGTCCATTTCATATGCCACTGTAGGGCGAACGGAAACAAAATACTTTTCTTGCTCTTGAGAATTTTTTTCCGTTGAACATAGACCCAATTTTCCTTTTTTTTGATTCCTTAGAATCTTTTTTTTGTCTTTCTGGCGGTATCAAACAGCCACCTAATATCTTATCCGCCTCTTCAGGAAAATGAATATCTCCGGAAAATATTTTGAGTTCCGTATGGCTTTTTTTTTCTCTTCACTCGGACCAGTCCGCCTAGTCGACTTCTTGTATTTTTTGTGAGTTGTGTATTCACTCCAATAATACTATTGTCAAGTATCTTTAGGGATGAAGATCTCGGCAAGATATGAAGTTCTTGAAGAATGAAAAAAAACCGATCTACTTCTTTTTGGTATTTTAGACTAAATTCTTTTGTTCCTCGATGCTCAATCAAACCCTCTTTTTTTAAGATGGAATCTTCCTCTGGGCTCTCGTATTCGTCCTCTGAATCTTCTTCTGAGTCTTCCTCTAAAGTACCATATTTTTCCTCTGCGCTTTCCCCGGGGCTGCCATATTCGTCTTCTGAGTCTTCCTCTAGAGTTCCATATTCGTCCTCTTGGGTCCTATATTTGCTCTCTGGGCTCCCATATTCCTCTTCTGAGTCTTTCTCTAAAGTCCTATATTCGTTCTCTGGGTTCCCATATTCGTTTTCTGGGCTCCCATATTCGTCTTCTAGGGTTTCATATTCGTATTCGTCTTCTAGGATTCCATATTTAGATTCTTCTAGGGTTTCATATTCATATTCGTCCTCTCGGGTCCTGTATTCGTCTTCTAGGGTCTCATATTCCTCTTCTGAGTCTTCCGCTCGAGTCCTATATTCTTCTTCTAGGGTCCTATATCTAAATTTAACAATTCCTGAACCCTTTTTATCTTTTCTGTATCGGGGATCGTCAAAATAAGCAAAAATAGTATTTCTACGTAAAACACCCATAAGGGGGATTTCAATCGAAATCCCAAAACAGGATATTAGTTCTTTCTCTTGTTCTTGATGATATTGTAATGGAATGACGAACCTATTTCTTCGCTTTTTCGCCAACAAATCTGAATTATCTTGAAAAATAGAAGGATAGATAAAATTCCAATGGCCATTGGACATGATTCGATCCGACGTTGAATAATCAAGAATTTCCCTATCTTTTTTACCATAAGTATTCATTTGATCTTGATCCTTGTGGAGTGAAAAAGACGCTATACTGGATCTGCACATACTTACTGACAATATCCATAAATGGCTTGTTTTTGGTAATCGGCGAAGATTACCATATTGATATTCGGGCGCATGGTAAACATCAGTACTCCAGTGCATTTCGCCGTCTGATTCAGAATAAATATGCTTTTGTACCCTTTCTTTAAAATGTAAAGTGGACGTTCCGGCACGAATCTCCGCAATTACTTGTTCGGATTTTACATATTGATCATTTTGCACTAGAATCAAGCTTTTTGAGGGAATATTCACACTATATAGAATATCTTGACTCTGAATAGTTACATGCAAGTCTATATAACATAGAAAAGCAGGCTGCCCATGACGGGTACGTGTGGGGTGAACCAAATTCTCATTGAATTTTATTTTTCCATTCGAAGGGGATCGTACAAGGTCGGCAGTACCCCCTGTGAATACTCCGCCAGTATGAAAAGTTCTTAATGTTAGTTGAGTCCCTGGCTCCCCAATTGATTGACCTGCAATAATACCTACGGCTTCTCCCAATTCGACCAGATCACTATGAGTAGGACTCCGGCCATAGCATAATTGACAGATCCAAGAAGTGCTTCGGCAAGTAAAGGGGGTTCTAATATATATTGGTTGTGCTCGAAATGGTTGTGCTCGAAAGGCAGTTATGAATCGATTGACTAATCCAATTCCAATATCTTGATTTCGCGCGGCAATGCATCGTGAACCGATATATATATCGTCTGCTAATACACGACCAATTAGTGTTTGGACAAAAAGTTTTTCCGTCATCCCATTTTGAGGACTTACAGAAATACCTCGGATAGTACCACAATCTCTTCTACGCACAATAATATGTTGAACTACTTCAACAAGTCTACGTGTAAGATATCCAGCATCTGCTGTTCGCACAGCAGTATCTACAACCCCTTTGCGGGCTCCATAGCAGGAAATTATATATTCTGTCAAAGAAAGTCCCTCGCGTAAATTGCTTTGAATAGGTAAATCAATCATTTGTCCTTGAGGGTCCGACATTAATCCTCTCATACCTACTAATTGGTGTACTTGAGATGCATTTCCTCTGGCTCCTGAAAAAGACATTAGATAGACTGGATTAGAAGGATCCGTTATCCGAAAATTTGAATTCATTTCTTGTTTCAAATATTCACTTGTCGCATACCATATCTCAACAGATTGGCGTAATTTTTCTACCGCGTGTACAGCCCCATAATAATAGTGTTTCTCCAAAAGAAAACTCTGTTGTTCCGCGTCTTGGACTAACCATCCCTTAGAGGGTATTGTTAAAAGATCCTCGATTCCTAACGAAATCGATGTAGTAGTGGCTTGATGGAAGCCCAGAGTCTTTAGTTGATCCAGTATATGGGATGTATATCCCATTCCAAAATGATCTATTAATCTGCTAATAAGTCGTTTCATACCAGTTCCGTCTATCTCTTTATTATGAAAGACCAGATTGGCCCGTTCCGCCATACATAAGTACCCCCTTTTCGGCTGAGTAGGATTCGACAATTGCTGAGTAGGATTCGACAATGGGCCTGAGTCAGTGATTCGAAAATTTAATTAACTTAATTGCCTCAATCTCAATCTGGATTCGCGTGGCAAATAATGATGATACTAGGGAAATCGGAATGCCCCCCGAAAGGGGAGGGGCATCGCCGAATCTAACTTTCTTGTTTAGGTAGTGTATGAATAGGCCTGACTAAATCCTTGTATGGCTTCCTCTATTTCTCTATAAAAAGAAATATGACCAAGAGTGGTTCGAATGTATATCGAACGAATTTCTTTTTTTCTATTTCCCATTATTAGATAGTGGGCATAAATCTCATGATAAGTCCCCAAAGATTCATATTGAACTTCAATCGGAACTTCTCTTGACCCAATGACGCGTTGATCCAGGTTCCATCGTAGCCACAAGGGACTATCTAAACTGATTAGTTTTTGTCTATAAGCTCCCAGTGCATCATAAGAACTAGAAAAATGGGGTTCTTTATCTTTCCTATATTTAAAATTATTATTATTATTGTAATTTACTTTTAGATTTGGGTAGTTTCTGCAACTATTATATCTATTTGCACAAATACCTCGACGCTTTCCAATCGTTAATACATAAAGCCCGATAAGCATGTCTTGGGTTGGTACGCAAATAGGATCCCCAATAGCGGGAGATAAGAGATTCATATGAGAAAACATAAGTAAACGGGCTTCTGCCTGAGCTTCCAAGGATAAAGGTAGATGAACAGCCATTTGATCTCCATCAAAGTCCGCATTGAAACCCTTACACACTAATGGGTGTAAAGAAATAGTACGCCCCTCTACTAAAGTGGGTTGAAAGGCCTGTATGCCTAATCTATGCAGGGTAGGTGCTCTATTTAACAGTACAGGATGTCCCCGCATAACTTCTTGAAGTATTTCCCATACAATGGGTTCTTTTTCCCAAATTTTCCTTTTAGCAATCCTTACATTAGAAGTGGCGCGTTTCGTGATTAAATCGCGAATTACAAATAGCTGAAAAAGCTTTATTGCTATCTCTAGAGGTAATCCACATTGATGTAATGAAAGCGAAGGACCCACAACAATGACAGAACGCCCCGAGTAATCGACCCGTTTCCCAAGCAGAGTCTCGCGAAACCTTCCCTCTTTACCTTCAATTACATCTGAAAGTGATTTGTATACTTTATTGTGACCATCCCTCGTCGGTTGCCCGCGGGACCCACTATCAAGAAGTGTATCCACGGCTTCTTGTACCAATTTTTCCTGGCACATTACTAAATCTGCTGGCGCTAATTCACTTCTTTTTAATAGATAGGCAAGATTGTTGTTCCGACGGATAACTCTCTTATAAAGTTCATTAATGTCTGAAGTCACTACTTTATCTCCAGACCTATAAACAATAGGTCTCAATTCGGGAGGAAGAACCGGTAATAAGCACAAAACCATCCATTCTGGTTCTACATTTGTTTGAATAAAATGTTTCGCCAATTGCATGCGTCTAATCAAAAAAACTTTTCTTATTCGTCTTTTTCTATCTTCCCACTCATCTCCACTATACCCCTCGTCTTCTAATTCCTTCCATTCGACCAAAGAATTCTCTATAATAATTCGCAAATCCAAATCTGCTAATTGTTCTCTAATAGCACCTGCTCCTGTCGCAATTTCCCGATTTCGAAATGTTGCAAAGCCTGGGGTAGAAAAAAAGGGAGAAATGCTGTGGTTACAGGATGCAATTTCCTCTTCGAATAAACCTCGTAATCGTAAAAAAGTGGGTTTTTTAGTGCTGGGCCTAGCAAAAGAGAAATCGCCGTATACTAGGCCCTCCAACTTCTTAAGAGGTTTATCTAAAAGATTCGCGATATAACTAGGAAGACCTTTCAAATACCACACATGAGTCACGGGACATGCGAGTTTGATGTATCCCATTTGATATCTTCGTATCCGAGAATCCACAAATTCGACCCCGCATTTTTGGCAAAATCTTTCGTCTTCGTTTTCAGCTCCGCTCGCTCGAGAATTGCCACAAGCGCAAATCCCGCTTTTTATGGGTCCAAAGATTCTTTCGCAAAACAATCCATCTTTTTCTGGTTTATCGGTTTTATAATGAAAAGTAGAGGGCCTTGTGACTTCGCCAACGACTTCTCCATTAGGTAGGTTTTTGTTAGCCCAAGCCTTTATTTGTTGAGGGGAAACGAGTCCAATTTGAAGTTGTTGATGTTTATATTGGTCAATCATAAAATAGAAATAAGAAAAGAATTTATATTTATTCCGATCAAACTTCCTCCCTATTAACCTGGAAGTTCTTTTCAGATACAAGGAAATGATTCAGTTCTAGAGCCAAAGATCGTAGTTCTCGAACGAGCACTCGAAAAGATTCTGGAGGATCCTCATGATTAGGTATTCTTTTTCCCCAGATCGTAGCATTAAGTATTTCTTGGCGAGCTATAAGATGGTCAGATTTATAAGTAAGTATCTCTTGTAAAATATGAGCAACACCAAATCCTTCTAAAGCCCAAACTTCCATTTCTCCTACTCGTTGTCCCCCTTGCTTGGCTCTTCCTCTAACCGGTTGTTGTGTAACAAGTGAGTAGGGCCCAGTAGAACGCCCATGAATTTTCTCATCAACTTGATGAATTAATTTTAAGATATAGGACTTCCCTATTAGAACAGGTTGCTCAAAGGGGTCGCCTGTTCTTCCATCAAATATTCTGCTTTTTCCCGGGTACTCGGGTTCAAATACCCATGGATTTTTTGTTTCTTTACTGGCTTCATATAATTCTGAAAACACAAGTTTTCTTGAAGCCTCTTGCTCATATCTCTCATCAAAGGGTGCTATTCTATAATGTTTCTTTAGCAGATCCCCCGCTAATCCGAGCGAGCTTTCAAATATTTGTCCCACATTCATTCGGGAGGGTACTCCTAAGGGATTGAAGACCATATCAACGGGTGTTCCATCTTGCAAATAGGGCATATCTTGCCTAGGCAAAATTTTGGAAATGATCCCTTTATTCCCATGTCTTCCGGCTACTTTATCCCCAACTTTGATTTCACGTTTCTGTAAAATATATACACGAACCATTATGTCGAGCGGGTCCCTTTGGATCCATTTCACATCGATAACGCGCCCTCTTCCACCTATAGGTAATTTCAGAGAAGTTTCTTTTGAAGTGGAAACCTCAAGGCCAAATATGGCCCGTAATAATCCAGCTTCCGCGATATAAGATGATTCGCTCGCTATCTGAGGCGTTAATTTACCTACTAAAATATCACCAGTTTCTACCCAGGATCCCAACCTAACAACTCCATTTCTGTCCAAATTGCGGAGTAAATGTTCTTCTAGATGTGGTATTTCTTTAGTGATTTTTTCAGCGGAGCCCTGGCTTGTCGTATCCGTCTGAATTTCATATTTCCGGATGTGAAAAGAGGTATAAATATCTTCATATACCAAACGTTCGCTAATTAGTACTGCGTCTTCAAAATTGTAACCTTCCCATGGCATATAAGCTACTAATACGTTTTTTCCTAAAGCAAGTTCGCCCCCAATTGTAGCAGCTCCTTCTGCTAAAATTTGTCCTTTTTTAATGGATTTACCCCGTGGAACCCGGGGTTTTTGGTGCATACAAGTATTTTTGTTAGAGCGACGGTGGTTAACTAAAGGAATACTTATAGTCTTCCCACTACTTGATAAAAGTATCTTATGACTATCAGTAGAAATGATCTTTCCCTCGCGTTCGGCTATAATGGAAACCCTCGAATCTAGAGCTGTTTGGCGTTCCAATCCAGTTCCAACAATGCATTTCTCGGACCGAGAAAGCGGAACTGCTTGGCGCTGCATATTAGAACTCATTAAAGCCCGATTCGCATCATTGTGCTCAATAAAAGGAATGAGAGAACCCCCAATAGAAAAATATTGGAAAGGAAAAATACTTCTAACATGAATCTGTTCCCATGCAATAGTCAAGAATTCTTGACGGTATCTAGCCGGAACAACCTGTTCTTCCTGAATACCTTGATTCAAGGACAAAGAATTTCCTGCTGCTATCATATAATATTCATCTCTATTTGGTGATAGATAAACCACCTGTCTCTCTTTTTTTTCTTTTGCTTTCTCAGCAGATATTTCATAAAACGGACTCTCTATGGATCCCCACAAGTGATCAATTCTCGCATGAATTGTTAAGGATCCAGTAAGTCCAACATTGATTCCTTCAGACGTGTCAATTGGACAAATACGCCCATAGTGACTCGGATGAATATCTCGGCTCCGAAAACTTGCGGTTCTCCCCGTCAACCCTCCAGGACCTAAACAACTCACTTTTCGCCCATGAACAGTTTGTGTCAATGGATTCGTTTGATCAAAAACTTGAGATAACGGGTATGTGCCAAAAAAGGTCTCATAAGTAGTTATTAATAAAATTGAAGTTGAAGTTGGAGTTACCAAAGTTTGGGGAGTCGGTTTCGATTGACGTATGAATACTCTACGAATAGTTTTTTGAACTGCATGTTGTAAACGACCAAGAGCCAATCCGAATTGATCTTGTAACAGATCCGCAACCGAACGAATACGTTTATTTTTCAAGTGATTCATATCGTCATCGTCAAGTATACCCGTTCCAAATTTCATTCCAATCAAATGATCCGTAGCGGCCAATACATCTCGTGGTAACAAGAATGTATTGTTCTGAGGAATATCAAGATTAAGTCTCCGATTCATATTTCGTCGACCAATCCTTCCTAATTCACATTTTTGTTGAAAAAATTTCTTTTGTAATTCCTCGCATAAGGACTCCGAAAATACCAGGTCCCCACCTACACAAGCAAATTGTTGATAAAACTCCAAAATAGCTTTTTCTTTTGACTCAATCCTCTTCTTCTCTTTAGCATTCGGGAAAGACAAGAAAATTTCAGGGTAGGAAACATTATCCAGAATTTCTCTTAGATTCGAACCCATAGCTGATGATAGAACTAGAATAGATATCTTTTGTTTTCTACTCACGCGAGCCCATATCCTTTCTTTTTTATCAATTGCTAATTCCGATCTCCCCCCCCAATCTGATATTATAGTGCCAGTGTAGATAGAAATTCCCTTATGATCTAATTCCGAGCGGTAGTAAATACCAGGACTTAGCAATATTTGATTGATCACAATTCGGTATATTCCATTTATAATAAAGGTTCCTAAGGAATTCATTATAGGAATGTTTCCGATAGAAATGGTTTGCTTTTGCACATCGAAACCAAAAATTAATCTCGCAGATACATATAATTCGGAAGAATAGGTGAGTGATTCATACACAGCATCTCTTTCTTTTATCGAGGGTTCTAGCAGTTGATATCCTTTCGCAAATAATTGAAATGCAATTTCGTGATCTGGATCTTTAATTGTTGGAAACTTGTCAAGTTCTTCTGCCAAGGCTTGATTAATGAACCTACAAAATCCCTCGAATTGGATCTGACTAAATCCGGGTATTGTGGACATTCCCTCGTTTCCATTCCGGAGCATCTTAATCTTAAGTTTCCTGTTTATCAAAGAAAAATTCCATTATCAGCTCACTCTTCATCAATCCCTATGGATCGATCTAGCAATCATGGAATCTATATTCTGTTTACTGAATCACATGAAATTCTAGGGAACTCCACATACGTATTTCATATATGTATTTCATACATATGAATAGAGACCATTTGGACGAAAGTTCGAGTTTGCCAGGGGTACAAATGAAATGAAAATGAATTGATAAAACATTCCTACAAAAAAAATTCTGCCACTTATACTTTATGTTATGATATTCTAATCAGATTGGATGGCAAAGATTTCTCATTTTATCTCCTTTCTATGAATGTAATAAAGCCGTAATATAATATACTAGAAAGTTTGACTTTACTTCGATTTAGAATAGCGTGCTTACTTTAATTTCTCAAAATAATTTGAGGGTTCTTTTTTATTTCGGATCGGAGTAGTATAATTGCTAGAAAATTCAGTATTTCATTGTGGAATTCTAAAATAAAGTAAGTCCCTTTTTTAAGTACATGCCAATCTAGTTATCCACCTCTCCCCATATCCATGCTTTTCTTTTATCGTAATTTCACTTGGGTACGCCAAGATAGTCAGGTTATACTCTATATCAGAGCAAATTTCCTTTTTTTATTCAAGATATTTAATTTAATACTTTGAAAAATTAAAGCATGATTCCCCATAGAGATATGTACATAAAGGGGATCTTTGGATAATAATGCTGTTCGGACCTAAAGTTTACCTATACACGGATTAAGCATAAAGCCATAATATTTTATTATGCCATTGAAGGGGGGGGAGATAATACCGATTTAAGAGTAGTTCACTACTGCAATAAAAAAAAGAGAATTCTAGTTAACGGTTCCAATTTATTCTGAATTTTGCAGCCTGTGAATAGAAATCCACTTTTTCTTCTTTTTCATCTCAATAGAAAGAAATGGGAAGTTTTATTGTGTTAACAATGTATGTTTTAAGATAGAATCTATCGAGGAGAATAATAGAAACTGGATCAAAAAAAGCAGGAATAGATTTTTTGAAAAAGATTGGAAAAAAGTAAGTAGAATTATATTCAAAATAAAAGGGGCTTTTCGTAAGAAAACGTGGATGAATACTTGCTGTTTTCTAGATTTTTGATCGGATTTTTTGGCGGCATGGCCAAGCGGTAAGGCAGGGGACTGCAAATCCTTTATCCCCAGTTCAAATCTGGGTGCCGCCTGATCAATAAAATACTTAGGTTTTTTTTATAGTGCTGATCGAATTCGATAAATTTTTACTTCGCATAAGTTCGGGCAAGAGAGTAACTGGGCCTGCCGATACTGGGTTTAGAGAAACCATACCATAGTTCTATCCTCAAACTAGGGTTAGGGTTTGTTTTGACGGTAGTGGCCAAAATGGTTATCAATAGGGGTGAGGTAGTGTTTCCTTATTCTTTTATTATATGAATTTGAATTGGTTCTTAATTGAGATTCGATTTGATAATTTTAAAATACGAGGATAAGATGTCAGAAATCTTGGTATCCAAAGAAAGGTCCCTAAGGGGCATTCTTTTTTTTTTTCAATCTAAGATTCAAGAAGGGACTCCACGAAAGAATATCAAGACTTACTAATTATTATACATTTTTTTATCGTACATCTTATGTTACCTACATACACTAAAGTAAGGACTACTTAATTCTAACGAGAATCAGATTAAATAGGTCGATCAAAAATCAATTTAGGAGTTGTATTATGGATAAAATCTCTTCATTCTTTCATAGAATGATACAAAGCAAGGCTGCAGGGTTTAGGTCAAAAATAAACATTAGGTAAGGTAGGTATCCAATAAATATTTATCTATCGATAATTTTATGGTATATTCGGGCGTCCTTTGCTTAAAAAAAAAAAAAAGAGTAACAAAAGGAATAAAAAATCTTCCTATTCCCGCTTCTTCTATTCAGGACATCATTCCCGTACTCTTTCTTTTTTAAGGAAAAAAGGGCTATAGTATCTCGTATTTTTAATGCTCTCTAATTCTACCAGAATTCCTATAAGAATTTGTTAGGAGTAAATTCCTTGAACTGATTGATCCATGGCCTTAGGGCGGAATCCCTTTTTGACTCTGTACCCTTGATTCCACTATGATTATTGATCAATAGTAGAATAATCCCTTCATAGAAATAGGAGACATAATTTAGATGGATATAGTAAGTCTCGCTTGGGCTGCTTTAATGGTAGTCTTTACATTTTCTCTTTCACTAGTAGTATGGGGAAGGAGTGGACTCTAGGGATACTACTAATTGATTAAGTAATCAAATTGTTGTATCAATTCTTTTCTTTAATGGATCATTTTGCATTAATCATTTTGTCAAACGTTATTCTTTAATCTTTTTCTTTAGTTTTGTTTCACTCCTGTAAGAAACTCTTGTATTGTAAGTTGTAATGTAAGAAAGAGCCATTATACCAATTCAGAATTTCTACTAGAAATGACGAATGGTTAAAAAAAGTTCTATACATAAGAAAATTAGACTTTCTTCCACGGAACTATTCACGGCATATCACACATTTTCCATTTCCTTTTACTTTTTACTATAGTCTATTCTTCATATTATTTTTCTTTCCTTCCATGGATTCTTTGGTCAAGAATTGTCTTAGATTTTTTTATTTTGACCTGATTGAAATTAAGTGGATGCAATGAAAAAAGAAATTGAATTAGACTACTTAACTATTTCAATCTACTAATCTATTCTATGTAGATTCAAAGATAATATAATAGAAAGAATCTAAAGTGTCGTAGAAAAAACTATATGTAGTTCTTTCTACCACACTTTAAGATTCCAACCAGATCCTTTCATTTAAGACTTGGATTTTTTTTATTTAATCCCTTTTTAATTTCTTCAATGATTAATTGGAATTCCAATTAATTATTTTGGCTGACTGTTTTTACATAAATAATAAGTAAAAAAGAAGTAGGAACTAGAATGAACAGTGCAGTAGCAATAAATGCGAGAATATTGACTTCCATAACCTCTTTATTTTTTATTTTCACAATAACTCGGGATGTAATCCCATGGAGAGGAAAAAGGGGTATCTTGTAAATTCAAGGGTAGGGCTTGCATTCTGATAATACTGAATCAATTCAATATTATGAATATCGGATCTATCAAATCAATTCATGGATGAGAGTTATATTTCACGGATGAGAGTTATATAGTATAACATAGGAAGATCCTCTATCCACACTAAGACCAAAATGGGTTTTTTGATTGGATTAGGAATTCCCTCTTTTTTAATCCTTTTCTACTTTTTCTTTTCTATATCTCTAACCCACGAGCTTTCTTAATCTTATACTTTCTTAATCTTATACAATTTCCCTTCCTTTTTCTTATAGTTATACATACAATTATGTATGTATTATATGACCAACTTTCACTTTCTATGGGTCACATAGACATCCAAATAAGCAGTAGAAGTGAGATGGGGAAAAGAGGTCTGAAATAAAAAGGGAATACGATTTATGTATGGATTCCGGTAAAATACCGGTACTCTATTCCATAAGAGTGGAATAGGAAATTAAGATGAGGATGGTATCATCATAAAGAAAGATAGAGTAATATAATATCCTAAATTCTACTAATCCACATATCGTATGTGTGTCTTTCTTTATCGATTGGGAGTAGTGAAAAAAAAATTCCTATATGCCCTCCCTCCCTCTTTAATGAGAGATGCAAAATAAAAAAGTGAAGTAAGGGTGCCCTGTGGGTATTTGATCTTGCTCCCTGCCCCTTTTTTTCATGGAAAAAGGAAATATCAATTTCTCCATTCATTGAACCCTAGTTCGGGACTGACGGGGCTCGAACCCGCAGCTTCCGCCTTGACAGGGCGGTGCTCTGACCAATTGAACTACAATCCCCGCGGGGTGTATGGCATACCCATTCTTAAATAGAACCATAAGAAGATTCGATTCGTCTTTCGTACTCTAAGAAATAGACGAATCATATACTACATACCCACATATTATATTATACGTGGGTATAGTGAGAGTGACATAACTAGTATGTCGTGATTTTTTATCACTAAAAATGGATAATAATCCAGCCTTCAATAAGAAAAACTCTTTTGTTTGTAAGAAAGGAATGAGAGAGATATGGATTAGAAAAAAAAATTTCCCTTTTTTCTTTATCTTTTATTTCTATAGATCAGACATTTTATTTTATGGAAGAAAAACAAAAGGATTTAGTTCATACTCACGAAGCCCTAGATTTTTGGTTTGGGCCGAGCTGGATTTGAACCAGCGTAGACATTGTCAACGAATTTACAGTCCGTCCCCATTAACCACTCGGGCATCGACCCAGGAAGAATTTATTCTAGGGTTTTTGCTAATCTATGATTAACCTCCTTTCATAATACTCCCTACCCCCAGGGGAAGTCGAATCCCCGCTGCCTCCTTGAAAGAGAGATGTCCTGAACCACTAGACGATAGGGGCATCACTAGACGATAGGGCCATATACAACCGCTCGTGATTATACTATAATCATAGTATGAGCAGTTTTTTGGAATTGTCAATATACTCGAAAAGTATAAATAGATCCAAAGCAAAGAGTTTTTCCAACTTTTCTGTTATGTTTTCATCTAGGATTTTTTTTAGTTGATCGTTATAGATTAATTCTCCGTGCTTCATTTAGTGTTCATACCAAAAATGCATCCATCCCGCACTAAGTCATAAAATTCTCTAAAAATATAGAGAAAGTTTCAAAAACAAAGAAAAAAAGTGAATCAATTTAGTAGAAAAGTACTCTATCAGATTCGAACCAACGACTTACGTCTTAGCACGAGATTACTCTACCACTAATTTAAAAAGCCCTTTATCGGATTTGAACCGATGACTTATGCCTTACCATGGCATTACTCTACCACTGAGTTAAAAGGGCTTTTTATTTAATTCAAAAATTAGCCACTTGGATTTCCCATTATGGGTCTACTGCATAATGTACATATTATATATATAATATATAGAGATAGAGAGAGAGACATTATGTAGAGATTGTATATGTATATATCGATATCTTGAGAGCTCAAAATAAAATTAATAAAAAAAAACATACCCTACATAACATATCCAACTCTTCTTGGTTCAGGGTTTTCCGTTTCCGAAGACTAGTAAAATAGGCGGATTCTGGAACCCCAAGGATTCAACGGTATATGGATATGGAAAATATAAGATTTCCGATCCTAGCGGGAAAAGGCGGGGAACAGATACCCAATAGGATATAGGATCCTTGGGAGGAACTTTTGGTAATGGCCTTGATCCTCTATGCTATTTTTTATGTGTTCTTAGTTCTATTGAACTTTTTGCATTCTTTTAAACAAGAATCTAATAAACTAGAATTGAGTCAGTGGAAAAAAGGAGAGAGAGGAAAGTGTTAAATGGAGAGAGTCGACTAATCAGAGACTTTTAGGATCTTCTTTACATCAGGTAAATCTGTCGGCCCTGTCCGTTTTTTTCTTTAAGTTACGACTCTTTGCTGCTTACTTCTATCAAGCCATAGGGAAAGTCTATGATGAATTTGGAAAACTCATCTCACTCTTACTCTATGGCTCGGACTTAATGGGGGAAGAAAACATCTTCCATAATTTCTTTTTTGTTCAATTCTGGACAAAAAAGAAAAGGAAAAAAGGAATTTATAGGGACAGTGTTACCCCCTATATCCCCTAGTTTATATTGTAGGAATAATAAAACAATTTAGCAGTCTGACACACTTACGTCCTTGCAAAGTAAATAATTATTATTGTAGTCGTAACCGTAGAATAGGATCCTAATCAAAATAAATACATTTGGTTCAGGCGCTATTAGCATGGTAAGAAAAGATTTTTTTTACAGACCAGAGGGGCTATCTAAATCCTAAAGTAAAGGCGAGCGATCGAAGTAGAAGTACCAACGGCTCAGTGTCATGAACCTTCTCCATCTGATTCAATAAGGGGGAATTAGCCTTCTTGTCAAATGGCTATCCTTGACAAAGGGTACCATTTATACCATAATCTACAATGTAGCGGGTATAGTTTAGTGGTAAAAGTGTGATTCGTTCTATTAATAACTGAATTTGAAATGATATACTTAAGGCATCCTTAAGTTTTTTATTTTTATATTCCGATGAAAACTTTAGTTCTTATAAAGGATTAAATCCTTTTCCTCTCAATAGCATATTGAGGAAGAATATACATTCTGGCGATTTGTATCCAAAGACTAATTTAAATTGCATCCAAAATAAAAATAGGATTATGAGTACAGAGTCGCGAAGCATAATTTTGCATTGGATTAAGTATTCCAATTTTGAAAATATGAGTAAAGGATCTATGGATGAAGATACAAAAAAGTTGATTTCCAATCGTAACTAAATCTTCTTAAAATAAGGAATAAGGAAGCCAAATAGCTAAAAAACGATAGTTTTGGTTTACTAGAACCATCCGCATATTGTTTCAGCTCGGTGGAAACCCAATTCTTTTCCTCAGGATCTCTTGAATGAAATTAGGGAACGAAGTAAGTAGATTAGATGAATTTAGATAGAATTTCTATCTCCTACTCTATAAGGATCATCTAGAAAGCGGAGAGCTTTGGTTCCATTCAAATAGAAAAGCTGACATAGATGTTAAGTGGTGAGAATATCCATAAAGGAGCCGAATGAAATCAAAATTTCATGTTCGGTTTTGAATTAGAGACGTTAAAAATAATCAACCAACGTCGACTATAACCCCTAGCCTTCCAAGCTAACGATGCGGGTTCGATTCCCGCTACCCGCTCCATTCTGTATAAAAGGAGTATTCTATTTGTCTAGACATGTTAGAGGCTTGTATTCAAGCCTTTTTTGTCCACCAGTTTCTGGTACTCCAGAGCGGAGTAGAGCAGTTTGGTAGCTCACGAGGCTCATAACCTTGAGGTCACGGGTTCGATTCCCGTCTCCGCACTTAGCAGTCTGTATAAAAGGACTATTCTATTTCTCTAGATATGTATGGTAGAGGGGCGTATCCAACCCTTTTTTATTCATTAGTTCCCGGCCCTAGAGGGCAAAATTGAGCAGTTTGCGAAGTCACTTGCCTTCAAAAAAAGAAGGCGCAAGGCCTCTCCCTACCCTGCAGAAAATAAAAATGAAACGAAAGGGACAGTCTACCTCTCCCTTCCCTTTAAAAAAAGTTTGCCCGTTGTTTGTCTCAGTTAATACCCAATTTTTGGAGCTCTGTTGGCGAGTTCTATTTCTGCCTCTGGAGCGCCCTCTTTTTTTGAGTGGGATGCAAAGGAAGGGTAAGATAGTAAGGGATACGGCACTAGACTAACACCTAATTAATACTTAATTTAATATAAGTAGTTAAACAGTTAACTAGACTAAACTTTTTATCATAGTACTTTGATAAATTAAGCGGGCGAGCGGCGGGAATCGAACCCGTATCTTCTCCTTGGCAAGGAGATATTTTACCATTGAACTACGCTCGCTACGGTATATATTTTATAGCGTATATCCGCCTGGGTCGACCTTCTATGTCTGGGTCGACCGTTTCATTTCATTTTCTATTATATTAGAGTTTTCCTTTTTTTATTATCTGTCAATGAATATTCTAATGGGAATGGAATTTCATAATACTGAAAGAGAAGAGCTAGCAATTCGGAACGCAAATTGCGTTTTAATACGTCTCACTATTCTAATTTTTTAGAAGAAATGGCCTTTATTATTTCTTTTTTATGGGGTTAATAAATATTAACCAAATTTCATTTAAGAAATGAGAGAATTCAGAATAGCTACGAGAAAGACTAGTCCAATCCATAATGATGTACCGGAAAATACAACATTTTTATTATTTGACCAACCATCAGGAGAAGCAAATACAAGGGGTACACTAATTACTAAGACTGAGGAAGTCGCAATTAATGCAAAAACAGCTAATTGGAAAGCAATAGTCATATTTCTAATCCTCCAAGCTACCATCAAATAAAGTTGACTACATATTTGATCCCTCACTTAAACCAAAATTGTAAAAAAATACAAGAAGTAGGAGGGGTTTAATCATGAATCCATTGATTCTTCTCTTTAATTCAAATTTATTACTTAAACCGCTTTTTTATTTGGATATGGGGGTGAGAAGAGATTATTTACTCTTTATTTCACAAGCGGGTATAGCGGATCCTGTATCCGTGTATACAGTATACAGAGATATATCGAAAAGGAACTTGTATCTGATATCTTTCTAGAGGCTAATAAATCTTTTTATTTTTTATATGGCTATGTTCTATTTGTAGGAGTAAAATAAGGATTAGGCTGTGGAGAGATGGCTGAGTGGTTGATAGCTCCGGTCTTGAAAACCGGTATAGTTCTAGGAACTATCGAGGGTTCGAATCCCTCTCTCTCCTTTTGCTTATTGAATACGTTTGTTTCTTTCATTTTTATTTATTTTTTTTTTCTGTCCCTTATCTTTCTTTCATAAAAAGGAATGAATGGCTCGGCTAGATGGAATAACCGAGCCAGAACAGAAAAAAAGTAGAACAGGTATAAATAAGAAAATCTTAGTTAAGAGGGTTCATGTAAAGAACAGGTTCCAAATCACGATCGATTCCCTTTTCAAAACCTGCTGCAGCAGCTCGGGCTCTTCCTGCATGCCATAAATGGCCCACAAAAAAGAAGAATCCTAGAACAAAATGAGAAGTTGATAACCAACTTCTAGGAGAGACATAATTAACTGCATTGATCTCGGTAGCTACGCCACCCACGGAATTTAAAGAGCCTAAAGGAGCGTGGGTCATATATTCTGCTGAGCGTCGTTCTTGCCAAGGTTGTATGTCTTTTTTCAACCTACTCAAGTCCAAACCGTTGGGGCCCCTTAGAGGTTCTAACCATGGAGCACGAAGGTCCCAAAAACGCATAGTTTCCCCTCCAAAGATAACCTCCCCAGTTGGGGAACGCATTAGATATTTACCTAAACCTGTGGGTCCTTGAGCGGATCCCACATTAGCTCCAAGACGCTGGTCTCTAACTAGAAAAGTAAATGCTTGAGCTTGAGAAGCTTCTGGCCCGGTGGGTCCATAAAACTCACTCGGATAAGCTGTATTATTGAACCATACAAAACAACAAGCGATAAAACCAAAGACAGATAAAGCAGCTAAACTATAAGACAAGTAAGCTTCTCCAGACCATACAAATGCACGGCGAGCCCATGCGAAGGGTTTGGTTAAAATATGCCAAATTCCGCCAAATACACAAATAAAACCCAACCATACATGCCCACCAATTATATCTTCTAAATCATCTACACTAACAATCCACCCTTCTCCACCAAAAGGAGATTTTAGTAAATAACCAAATATAACACTGGGACTAAGGGTCAAATTGGTAATTTTTCTTACATCTCCCCCCCCAGGGGCCCAGGTATCATATACACCGCCAAAATAAAGAGCCTTGAGTACTAGAAGAAAAGCACCTAGACCTAACAAAATTAAGTGAATACCCAAAATTGTAGTCATTTTATTTCTATCTTTCCAGACATAACCAAAGAATGGAAAAGATTCCTCAAGAGTCTCGGGTCCCAGAAGCGCGTGATAAATGCCACCGAAGCCTAAGACTGCGGAGGAAATTAGGTGAAGTACGCCAGATACAAAGTACGGAAAAGTATCTAGAACTTCCCCCCCTGGCCCTACTCCCCAACCTAGAGTAGCTAAGGTGGAAGTAAAATCAACCCTTGTTCATACATGGGCTTTTCTGGTACGAAATGGGCCACTTCAAATAGGTTCATTGCTCCGGCCCAGAATACGATTAATCCGGCATGAGCTACATGAGCTCCAAGCAGTTTACCGGACAAATTGATAAGTCTGGCATTCCCAGCCCACCAAGCAAAGCCGGTGGTTTCTTGGTCACGACCAGCTAAAACGAAAGTTCCATTAAAGAGCGTTTCCACGTGGTAGAACCTCCTCAGGGAATATAAGATTTTCATGAGGCTGATCCTGAGCTGCCATCCACGCACGAATACCCTCGTTTAAAAGAATATTTTTGGTGTAGAAAGTCTCAAATTCAGGATCTTCCGCTGCACGGATTTCCTGGGAAACAAAGTCATAGGCACGTAAGTTCAGAGCCAAGCCAACTACGCCAATAGCACTCATCCATAAACCGGTGACGGGTACAAATAGCATAAAGAAATGTAACCAACGTTTATTGGAAAAAGCAACACCAAAGATTTGGGACCAAAAGCGGTTAGCAGTGACCATTGAATAAGTTTCTTCAGCTTGAGTTGGGTTAAAAGCACGGAAGGTATTTGCACCATCACCGTCCTCAAATAGAGTGTTTTCTACGGTCGCTCCATGAATAGCGCATAGCAGAGCCGCACCTAATACTCCGGCAACTCCCATCATATGAAATGGGTTCAACGTCCAATTATGAAATCCTTGGAAGAAAAGGATGAATCGAAATATCGCTGCTACGCCAAAACTCGGCGCAAAGAACCAACCAGATTGCCCCAGTGGATAAATAAGGAATACAGAAACAAAAACAGCAATTGGACCAGAGAATGAGATTGCATTATAAGGCCGCAATTGAACAGACCGAGCAAGTTCAAATTGGCGTAACATGAAACCTATTAGTGCAAAAGCCCCGTGGAGAGCTACAAAAGTCCATAGACCGCCTAATTGACACCAACGAGTAAAATCTCCTTGTGCTTCGGGCCCCCATAGTAGCAACAAAGAGTGTGCTAAACTATTGGCAGGGGTAGAAACTGCTGCGGTTAAGAAATTACAACCTTCCAAATAGGAACTAGCCAATCCATGGGTATACCAAGAAGTTACAAAAGTTGTCCCTGTAAACCAACCCCCTAAAGCGAAATAAGCACAAGGAAAGAGCAATAGGCCAGACCATCCTACAAAAACGAAACGGTCCCTTCGTAACCAGTCATCCATAGTATCAAATAGATCATTTTCTTCTTTAGGAATTCTACCAAGGGCTATAGTCATAGTGATCCTCCTATTCAATTACTTCAACCATTTCCGAGCACCTCATATCACTTTCCAAGGCATATGATAGTTTTATTATCTGTGGACGATTTCTTTCTCGTTCAATGCCCTTTTTCAATGGTCTCGAAGAGAGAAATTTCCCATTTTTATCTATGGAGTCACAGTCACAACCGAGGTCGTGGTAAATCCATGAATTTGATTCGATTTGTTTTTCTTATACTATTTATTTGTTTTTCTTATACTATAGAAATAGAAATAAATTGTTTTTCTTATACTATAGAAAGAAATAAACCTTTGAATTCAGCATTATTCCAAGACTCCTATTTCAAAGTCTATCTTTTAAGGGAAAAATGCAAATAAAAGTAACCCTTCTTTTCCCATTCCCTCTCTATTGCATGGGTGGAAGAACTAAAATAATAGAGGATTCTGAAAAAAAAAAATGGACCTTCGAAATCCAATTTTATGTGTAGCGCAAAGGAGTTGCGATTTCTTCTTATTCCTATAGAACATCTAGTAACAAGAATATGAAATCGTAAATAGCGAAAAATTCTTGTCTTGCGCGGTCTAAGTCTAAGGAAATAAAAAAAATTCGCTTATACAATTTCATCTACATCGAATTTATATATCAGAATAGCGGATAGAGGCATCATTAAAGGAGTCAGGTCTACTTACTTTATGCTTCTTTCCAATTTTATGGTGGATTTGATAAGAACCCTTTTTGCTTTCTTGATAAATAATCGACAAAAAAAGCGTTTTTTTTATATAACCTGCTTGTTTTATTATAATTATAACAAGTCCTATATGGAAATGCCCGCTAAAGAGAAAATCTATTTGATTGTCTCTCGGCCAATATCGATTTTTAGAAAGAAAAAACAAGAATTTTCTTCTTTTTTTATTAACATTAAGAAAAAAGAATATAATTAAAATGGAATTGGCAATATAATTTTTATAGACTTTTGAAAGAAAAAAAAGGGGTTTTTTGCAACCGTTATTTCTTATTTCTTGCCTATATCATATCACGGAAACCTTTCGCTTTGGAACGTGGAGAGATGGCTGAGTGGACTAAAGCGGCGGATTGCTAATCCGTTGTACAATTTTTTTGTACCGAGGGTTCGAATCCCTCTCTTTCCGCTCCCTTGGATCATTTGGGACTTTCGAATTGGAAAGAATTCTGACCCCCGGATTTTCTCATAGATAAATGTACGAAACAAATCCAATAAGAAAAAAAAAAACTGAATTTTTACTCCTCGCGTCCAGGATTCCGTCCTGGGTCATTAGATAAGAATCCAAAGATAAAGAGTGAAACAAAGAATATCACTACTGTATAAACAAAAAGTTTGAGAGTAAGCATTACATAATCTCCAAGATTTTTTTTTAAGGAATAGATTACCAGTTTTTCCTTACCACACGGATCCACTAGGATGGTTTTTTTTTATACCTAAAAATGCAAAAAAGAATTCTTGAAAAAAATTGCAAGAATTCTTTTATAATAAGCACTCTTATCAATAGCAAAAATAGGGTTAGGTGGTTAGGTATTGTGTAGGTACCTTTAGGTACCTGCTCAACCTAGGTGCAGGGGAGTAGAAAGGCTGATCCAAATTTATTGCTGTAGCTACCCATTCAATGTAGAAGAATTTAAATTTTAGAATCGAAGGTTCATAATATAAAAATATAAAACTTCTCGGCTTTTACCCATTTTAAAATTTTTTTGGAATGAACACATCATTCAATTTGGCATACAGAGTACTAAAGATTTCATCGAAAACTTACAGCAGCTTGCCAAACAAAGGCTAATAGAAAAAAGAATAGAGGTATAACAGGCATAATATCCACGATTGGATTGAAAATAGCATAAGCTTCGGGTAATTTGGCAAAGAAAAAACTAGTAGGATAAAGAACAGAATTAAAACAGATACAGGTTAAACTAAGTATATTAGGCATAACAAGCATTTCATTCTTGTAGAGTAAATAATTGGATTTTTCTTGAGTTATTTTTTTAAGGGAAAGAAGGAAAAGGCAGATTCAAAATCTTTTTTCTTCGGACTTTCCCAAACACAAAATACCTCCTTGTATTCGCACTCTCAAATGAGAGTGGAATAAATTCGACTTTCATATAATATCTTAATAGAATTCCATGTAATGATCAATGCATTTTTTTGATTCTATATTATCCGCATGTGTAGAATACTAGCAAGAGAATATCCCTCCTTTTTTATGTAATTGAAATGGTATTGACGAATAACAAATAAACATACTAGTGTTTATTAGTGTCGCATAAAACCCGAAATGGGGCGTGGCCAAGTGGTAAGGCAGCGGGTTTTGGTCCCGTTACTCGGAGGTTCGAATCCTTCCGTCCCAGATTGTTTCTGATGAAACAAACGGTGAAATCATATAGTATTCCGTACGAGACAAAAGTTTATTAAAGAGAATAATGATATCTTATTCTTTCTCAGAAAACATAATAAAGTCTTAAGTCCAGTCAAATTGACTATCTTTATTTTCATGAAAAAATGGGATCTATCAAGCACATTCAGGATATGCCTCTACTATAAAATCACTTAGTCATATTTTTTTCTTCCTTTTGGTATTCGAGTTGAAGAAGTACGAGAATTCTATAACTACCAAAAACTTTCAATCTTTTCATTGGAATAGTTTATTTAGTTATTATAGTTAATTGTTTTTGGTACTGAAAAAATATATTACTACTAGAATTCTAATTCTAGTAATTAAATTAATTAAACTTTTTTGGAGGTTGATAGTTTATTTATTGAGGAAGAGTCAATCCTTCTTTTCTCACTTCAAGATTGATCATCTCGAGCCATCCGTTGAGGGTGGAAATTTAAGAATAAATAAGTTTTAAGCAAACTTGTTTAGTCGTCTTTTTCAAACTATGTTTCATTCATATGATAGAATTTTAATATGGGTTTAAATAAATTGGATCTTGGCGGAGGCTTCCCGGATAAATACTTACTTTCTTTTATCCATATTGCTCCATAGATAGCAAGTTTTAATTAGTATAAAAAAACTAAACCAATGACTATTCATGATTCCATCCATATTGGATCAATTCTCTATACCACTTTGCAATGAAAAGAGGAATGTTTGTTATGGTAAAACTTCGTTTAAAACGATGTGGTAGAAAGCAACGTGCGACTTGAAGGACATGATCGATTGTGGATTTTGCTATCCATCATTTTCCATAGTAATGAAAATGCTCTTGGCTCGACATAGCCTGTTCTATTCGTTCCGAACCAAATTTGCGCTGGGTTTAAGTAACATAGTACACGATGGAGCTCGAGAGGACAGAATTTTTTTTATCAAGGGAAAGAATCTAGGGTTAGTGAAAACTAATAAATTAGGCCAACTTTGTCAGTCTATCCTTAATATAGAAATAAATCGAAAGGTTAAAATAAGAAGAAAGTCCAATAAAAGTATATCAGAATCAATCCCTCTTATTAGATTTCTATAGAAGAGATAAATGCTTTATCGAAGGAAATAAGAAAAAAGGGTATGTTGCTACTCTTTTGAAAGAAAAAAATAGGAATTCCCGAAGTAATGTCTAAACCCAAGGATTTCACAAATCAAAGATAAAGGATTCCAGAACAAGTAAACACAATTTTCAATTGTCTCAACAACAGAGTTGGATTAGAATAAGGAATAAAAGTCAATTCGTTCGAAATGAGACAAAGAAAAGAGTTTAAAGACGACTCAAAAATTTTGGAAGGATTTTGCCTTCGAAGTTTGTCAGGCAAAATTAGCCCACTTGAGTCATGAGTATAAATGAAATTTGTTTTTTCTGTAAGGAAATTAATGCACGTCATAGTCTAATTTCTATTATTATCGACAGAAATTCGAATCATTTTCTCGAGCCGTATGAGGAGAAAACCTCATATACGTTTCTAGGGGGGGGCGTTGTTTATCTACATCTATCCCAATAAGCTGTCTATCGAATCGTTGCAATTGATGTTCGATCTCGAAGAGAAGGAAGAGATCTTCAAAAAGTAGGTTTTTATGATCCGATAAAGAATCAAACTTGTTTAAATGTTCCAGCTATTCTCTATTTCCTTGAAAAGGGTGCTCAACCAACAAGAACTGTTTATGATATTTTAAGGAAGGCAGAATTCTTTAAAGAAAAAGAAAGAACTTTGAGTTAATTGAAGAACTAAATGAATCAAAAAATAGGATAGGAGAAGATTATTAGTATTCCTAGTTGTCTAATTATTTAGACACAATTTACCTCTTTTTTAATCCTATTTGGATTTATATTATATCGTGCCAATCCAACATAAGCCCCTATTTTATTTACTTTTTCTATCTAATTTGTTTTCTTACCATTGTATTTCCATTGACAAAGGTCTATTGAACAAATAGAATTTGTAGATAGATGGGTCTCTTTATCCTCACTCCATATTCAATTTTTCCGCCTACACTTCGCTCAAATGATAAGGGTGTTCCTCTTGCATGTATTCTCATACAATATAATATATATTTTTTATAATATATATTTTTTGTTAATAAAAATCGCTAAAAATAAGGAGAATTTGGCCATCGTGATTAGGGTCGCTCTTTTTTTAACTTTACTTTAGTGGAATTTCACCGGACCTGTTCGTTTTGGCATTTGAGTGTTTTTCATGGTCGATAAAAAAAATCTTTTGATGTCTTGCTAGTTCAATGTTTTGACAGAAGCGCGCGGTGTAATTCCATTGATTTTTGGATTTCGATCGTATCTAAGATCCTTTTTTTATCTGGGTTGCTAACTCAATGGTAGAGTACTCGGCTTTTAAGTGCGACTATGATCTTTTACACATTTGGATGAAACAACAAATTCGTCCAGACTCTTGGTAGAGTCTAGAAGACCACGACTGATCCTCAAAGGTAATGAATGGAAAAAATAGCATGTCGTAATAAAATCAATCTTTTTTGAATGGAATCCAAAATTACGATTTTCTGGGTCTAATGAATAAATGGATAGAGCCTGGCTCCAATTCTGGTAAAATAAAAAGCAACGAGCTGAACTTCCTAATTGGAATGATTCCCCGCTCTAATTAGACGTTAAAAATAGATTAGTGCCGGATGCGGGGAAAGGTTGGGTTTTCCTATGAGTGGACCCTTTATTTTTTCTTTTTTTTTTTAGAAATCCTAATTATTCTTGATTATGGATTGAATAAGGGATGTTATGGATTGAATGTGTAAAAGAAGCAGTATATTGATAAAGAGGCTGTATTCCAAAGTCAAAAGAGCGATTGGCCTGCAAAAATAAAAAACTTGTTCTGTTCTTTTTTTTTAATTAGAACAAACATAAACTAATTGGGTAGAAAAGGAGCAGAAAAAGATCTGTGGATTAGACTCCCTTTCTTTCCAGGGTTTGTATTAAAAATGCAACACCCTGTTCTGACCATATTGCACTATGTATCATCATTCGATAAACCGAGAAATGCTTCTTCTCTCTGATTCAAGTAGAAATACAAATGGAAAAATTCGAAGGGTATTCAGAAAAACATAAATCTCGTCAACAATACTTTGTCTACCCACTTCTCTTTCAGGAATATATTTATGCATTTGCCCACCATTATGGATTAAATGGTTCTGAACCTGTGGAAATAGTTGTTAGTTGTAATAACAAGAAATTTAGTTCACTACTTGTGAAACGTTTAATTATTCGAATGTATCAGCAGAATTTTTTGGATAACTCGGTTAATCATCCTAACCAAGATCGATTATTGGATTACAAAAATTATTTTTATTCTGAGTTTTATTCTCAGATTCTATCTGAAGGGTTTGCGATCGTTGTGGAAATCCCATTCTCGCTACGGGAATTTTTTTGTCTGAAAGAAAAAGAAATACCAAAGTTTCAGAATTTACGCTCTATTCATTCAATATTTCCCTTTTTAGAAGACAAATTTTTGCATTTGGATTATCTATCACATATAGAAATACCCTATCCTATCCATTTGGAAATCCTGGTTCAACTCCTTCAATACCGTATCCAAGATGTTCCATCTTTGCATTTATTGCGATTCTTTCTCAACTATTATTCGAATTGGAATAGTTTTATTACTTCAATGAAATCCATTTTTTTTTTTCAAAAAGAAAATAAAAGACTATTTCAATTCCTATATAACTCTTATGTATCAGAATATGAATTTTTTTTGTTGTTTCTTCGTAAACAATCTTCTTGCTTACCATTAGCATCTTCTGGAACTTTTCTGGAACGAATCCACTTTTCTAGGAAGATGGAACATTTTGGGATAATGTACCCTGGTTTTTCTCGGAAAACCCTATGGTTCTTTATGGATCCTCTTATGCATTATGTTCGATATCAAGGAAAGGCAATTCTTGCATCAAAAGGCACTTTTTTTTTGAAGAAGAAATGGAAATGCTACCTTATCAATTTCTGGCAATATTATTTCTGTTTTTGGACTCAGCCGCGAAGAATCCATATAAACCAATTAGCAAACTCTTGCTTCGATTTTATGGGGTACCTTTCAAGTGTACAAAAAAGTTCTTTGTTAGTAAGGAATCAAATGCTGGAGAATTCATTTCTAATAGATACTCGAATGAAAAAATTCGATACCATAGTCCCCGCTACTCTCCTCATAGGATACTTATCAAAAGCTCAATTTTGTACTGGATCGGGGCATCCTATTAGTAAACCCATTTGGACAGATTTATCAGATTGGGATATTCTTGATCGATTTGGTCGGATATGTAGAAATCTTTTTCATTATCATAGTGGATCTTCGAAAAAACGGACTTTGTATCGACTAAAGTATATACTTCGACTTTCATGTGCTAGAACTTTAGCTCGTAAACATAAAAGCACGGTACGAACTTTTATGCAACGATTGGGTTCGGCATTTTTAGAAGAATTTTTTATGGAAGAAGAGCAAGTTTTTTCTTTGATGTTCACCAAAACAACTCTTTTTTCTTTCTGTGGATCACACACTGAGCGTATTTGGTATTTGGATATTATACGTATCAATGACCTGGTCAACCCTCTTAATTAATCATTAGACGAAATTAAGAAACAGGAAAGGGTTGATAAATGATCAAGAAAAAACTTTTCTATTTTTCATTCTGAAATGTTCTTTTTATTATAATAAAGAGTAGGTGAATCAACTTACTAATTAAAAAAATTAGTAGAACTTCCTCTTTGGAATAGAAATTGGCTATTTCTACATAGGGAAAGTCGTGTGCAATGAAAAATGCAAGCACGATTTGGGGAGGGATTTTTCTCTATTGTAACAAGGAAGAATTATCTACTCCATCCGACTAGTTCCGGGTTCGAGTCCCGGGCAACCCATATAGAAAAGACCCATCAAAGTTTTTCACTTTGACTCACTTCATTTACAAATACAAAATTATTGGTTTGGTTAATTTAGTTATATGGATAGCTAATCTTTGGGCTGACTTGGTTGACATTGGTATATAGTCTATGTTATACTGTTAAATAACAAGCCTTCTATTATCTATATTCTAGTTAATACGTGTGCTTGGGAGTCCTTGCAATTTGAATAAACCAAGATCTTACCATGACTGCAATTTTAGAGAGACGCGAAAGTACAAGCCTGTGGGGTCGCTTCTGCAACTGGATAACTAGCACTGAAAATCGTCTTTACATCGGATGGTTCGGTGTTTTGATGATCCCTACCTTATTGACCGCAACTTCTGTATTTATTATCGCCTTCATCGCTGCCCCTCCAGTAGATATTGATGGTATTCGTGAGCCTGTTTCTGGTTCTTTACTTTATGGAAACAATATTATCTCTGGTGCTATTATCCCTACTTCTGCGGCGATCGGATTGCACTTTTACCCAATTTGGGAAGCTGCATCTGTTGATGAGTGGTTATACAATGGTGGTCCTTATGAGCTAATTGTTCTACACTTCTTACTTGGTGTAGCTTGTTATATGGGTCGTGAGTGGGAACTTAGTTTCCGTCTGGGTATGCGTCCTTGGATTGCTGTTGCATATTCAGCTCCTGTTGCAGCTGCTACTGCTGTTTTCTTGATTTACCCTATTGGTCAAGGAAGCTTTTCTGATGGTATGCCTTTAGGAATCTCTGGTACTTTCAACTTTATGATTGTATTCCAGGCAGAGCACAACATCCTTATGCATCCATTCCACATGTTAGGTGTAGCTGGTGTATTCGGCGGTTCCCTATTCAGTGCTATGCATGGTTCCTTGGTAACCTCTAGTTTGATCAGGGAAACTACTGAAAATGAATCCGCTAATGAGGGTTACAAATTTGGTCAAGAGGAAGAAACTTATAATATTGTGGCTGCTCATGGTTATTTTGGCCGATTAATCTTCCAATATGCTAGTTTCAACAACTCTCGTTCTTTACACTTCTTCTTGGCTGCTTGGCCTGTAGTAGGAATCTGGTTCACTGCTTTAGGTATTAGTACTATGGCTTTCAACCTAAATGGTTTCAATTTCAACCAATCTGTAGTTGATAGTCAAGGTCGCGTTATTAATACTTGGGCTGATATCATCAACCGTGCTAACCTTGGTATGGAAGTAATGCACGAACGTAATGCTCACAACTTCCCTCTAGACTTAGCTGCTGTTGAAGTTCCATCTATTAATGGATAAGGTTTTTCTGCTAACATATAAGAATTTTTGAAGACAGAAATACCCAATATCTTGTTCTAGCAAGATATTGGGTATTTCTGTCTTTATTTTGAATCTTTTTTTCTTCTTAATCTTTCTATTCAGAATTCAGTTAACGACGAGATTTAGTATCCTTTCTTGCATTTTCATAACTCGTGAAATGCCGAGTAGGCACGAATTCCCCCAATTTGCGACCTACCATAGGATTTGTTATGTAAATAGGTATATGTTCCTTTCCATTATGAATCGCGATTGTATGGCCAACCATTGTGGGTAGAATGCTAGATGCCCGGGACCACGTTACTATTGTTTCTTTCTCCTCCTTCATATTGACCTTTTCTATCTTTGCCAATAAATGATGAGCTACAAAAGGATTCGTTTTTTTTCGTGTCACAGCTGATTACTCCTTTTTTCCTTTTTAAAGAGTGGCATTCTATGTCCAATATCTCGATCGAAGTACGGAGGTCAGAATAAATAGAATAATGATCAATGGAAAAAAGAAAAAAATCCTTTAGCTGGATAAGGGGCGGATGTAGCCAAGTGGATCAAGGCAGTGGATTGTGAATCCACCATGCGCGGGTTCAATTCCCGTCGTTCGCCCATCGCATTATTGCAAATTCCAAAAATGCAATTTTCCATATTCCTAGTTACGTATTTACTTACGGCGACGAAGAATAAAACTATCGCTATATTTTTTCCTTTTCCTAGTTCTTCTTCCAAGCGCAGGATAACCCCAAGGGGTTGTGGGTTTTTTTCTACCAATGGGAGCTTTCCCTTCACCGCCCCCATGGGGGTGGTCCACAGGGTTCATAACTACCCCTCTTACTACGGGGCGTTTACCTAGCCAACACTTAGATCCGGCTCTACCCAAACTTTTTTGGTTCACCCCAACATTACCCACTTGTCCGACTGTTGCTAAGCAGTTTTGGGATACTAAACGGACCTCCCCAGATGGTAATCTTAAAGTGGCCGATTTACCCTCTTTTGCAATGAGTTTCGCTACAGCACCTGCTGCTCTAGCTAATTGCCCACCCCTTCCACGTGTGATTTCTATGTTATGCATGGCCGTGCCTAAGGGCATATCGGTTGAAGTAGATTCTTCTTTTCTCTCAAAAAACCCCTTCCCAAACTGTACAAGCTTCTTCCAAAGCATACGGCTTTCTAGATGTATATGACGATCTCTAGACAGATGGATCTTATATGAATCATATGATGAAGTACCACATGAGTGGATATATAGGAAAGGAATCCAAATCTGCCGAATCGCTCATGTTATGATCTTCTACATCCTAGGTCTCTGCGTTCCGTCATCTGGCTTATGTTCTTCATGTAGCATTCAGATCGAATGACTCTATGAAATTACGTCGATACTTCCACATATTATGGGTAACGTAGGAGACATCCCTATTTTCCCCCGGGGGTCTTAATTACCACTGCTTAGCTTTCAATTTGCCTCTGACCATCAAATTAAATGTGAATAACCCGTCCTCCTCTCTTTGAAACAAGGGGCGCTTCCGGTTCTGTGCGTGCTTCAAACAATTTTGTCTTCTCCATATTACCATATCTCTAGAGCCAATAATTTTCTATGAGGAACTACTGAACTCAATCACTTGCTGCCGTTACTCAACAGTTTTCTGTTGAGGTCTATCCCGTAGAGGTAGTCAAATTGGATCAGTGATCGATTTCTAGGTTTCGTCGTAAACCTAATTGGTTACTTCCAATTACGTAAATCAATAGTTCAAACCGCACTCAAAGGTAGGGCATTTCCCATTGATATAGGAACTTTTGTACCAGAAACAATAGTATCTCCAATTATAGCCCCTCTGGGATGTAAAATATATCTCTTCTCACCATCCCCATAGTGTATGAGACAAATGTATGCATTTCGATTAGGGTCGTATTCTATGGTTACGATTCTACCAGATATGTCTTTTTGATTCCGTCGAAAATCTATTTTACGGTATAGGCGCTTATGACCTCCCCCTCTATGCCTTGCGGTAATGATTCCTCTGGAATTACGACCTTTACCACAACGGTGCCGTCCATGGATCAAATTATTTCGTGGATTGGATTTCACTTGCCTGTCTACGGTTCCCTTGCGTGTGCTCGGGATAGGTGTTTTGTATAAATGTTTCGCCGTATTATTAAGTATTCTCCTTTAGTTTTTTTCTCTATCTAGAAGTGGAATAGAATAACCCGGTTGAAGGGTAATGATCATACGTCTGTAATGCATTGTATGGCCCAGAATAGGTCCTATTCTTCTACCTTTTCCAGGTAGTCGATGGCTATTCACAGCTACCACCTTAACACCAAAGAAGAGTTCGACCCAATGCTTTATTTCTGTCTTAGTGAATCCCGATTCGACATTAAAAGTATATTGATTCTTTCCCAATAAACGAAGACTTTTTTCTGTAAATACTGCGTATTTGATTCCATCCATAAATCGACTTTCCCTCCTATGCTCTGAGTTCCAGTATCGATAAGAATTCGAGTTCTTATTGTTCTTATGTTATGGTATGAATATACCATACCAATTCGTTATGTATGGATGATGGATGAGATTCCATGGATAGAGAGCCAGTTCCAATAGACTTATGGAATGTTCCCGTTCGTGTGCATCCAGCAGGAATTGAACCCGCAAATTTACCAATTATGAGTTGGGCGCTTTAACCATTCAGCCATGGATGCTTAACAGGGATCATCGTACATCGTAAATAACCAATTTTCATATAGAAAGACATATCATAGAAAAATGAAATCGAAAATATTCCGAGATGGCAAATATTCGGAGATGACTATGAAAACACCTCTCTGGATCCTCGAATTGAAAGAGAGATTGAGAGGGATCAAGAATCCTAATTCTCGCTATTTGGAATGGATCCAATTCTATTGAGTCTGACTCATAGTGATCATTTC
>NW_028260609.1:0-39248 GCF_056163025.1 Triticum urartu
CTTTGTTCGTCCTATCTATAAGAGGAGAGCATATGAAAAATGTAACCCATTCTTTCGTTTTTTTAGCTCACTGGCCATCCGCTGGCAGTTTCGGGCTTAATACCGATATTTTAGCAACAAATCTAATAAATCTAACTGTAGTGGTTGGTGTTTTGATTTTTTTTGGAAAGGGAGTGTGTGCGAGTTGTCTATTTCAAGAATAGATTGGATCTATCCGGCTGCACTTTATAATATTTTTTAGTATTTTTCGGATAAATAAGAAAAGGGTGCACGATCTCGACGAATTACTTCTGAATAAATTCAGAAATCATATGGAAGAACCATAGCATTTCGCGACTCATTGGTAAATCAACTTTGATTCTCTATAAACCAAGAATGTGAGACCATTAACACGGTTAAAGCTAAACTGCTTGAAGTCCAGGCAAAAAGAGGTACTCTTTCTACAACTATATTAGTATTAGTACCAATTTAAACGGGAAATAGCTAATGTAAAATTTATCTGATATAGAACACTCATATCGATAAAATGGTTTGAACTATTTACTAGAAAAAAAAGGGGGCACCCTGCCCTTTTTTAACCAATGCCGAATCGACGACCTATGTATAAAAAAGAGAAATTTTTTGGATTTGAAGAAAAAAAAAATAAAAAAGAATTCTATTAATTTTCATTTTCCATTTATTTAGTTAGTTTTTCTTAATGAAATTGAAATTATTAACTAGAGGGCAAATAAAAATAAAGAAACAACTTTGCTGACCATGATATATTTTTATCTAGGCGGAAGAGTCCTCTTAATATTTATCTAGTCTTATATAGGTTTCGGTATATTGAAATATAAACATAAAAAAGAAGATAGAGGATAGGCTCATTACTTAAAAAAAAGATATGGAAATAGCTATAGAAAAAAAAAAAAGGAGCGTGAGAGCCAAATGAATCGAAAGATTCATGTTTGGTTCGGGAAGAGATCATAAAAGTTGTAAACTTACAAAATAATCTACTTTCATTAAAAGATTTATTAGATAATCGAAAACAGAGGATCTTGAGTACTATTCGAAATTCAGAAGAATTGCGTAGAGGGACCATTGAGCAACTCGAAAAAGCTCGGATTCGATTACAGAAAGTCGAACTAGAAGCGGATGAGTATCGAATGAATGGATACTCTGAGATAGAACGAGAAAAAGCAAATTTGATTAATGCTACTTCTATTAGTTTGGAACAATTGGAAAAGTCTAAAAACGAAACCCTTTATTTTGAAAAACAAAGGGCAATGAATCAGGTCCGACAGCGGGTTTTCCAACAGGCCGTACAAGGAGCTCTAGGAACTCTGAATAGTTGTTTGAATACCGAGTTACATTTCCGTACGATTCGTGCTAATATTGGCATTCTCGGGTCCCTGGAATGGAAGAAATAATTAAATTAATTAGGCCTTGAACTTCTACTTTCGTTTAGAATTTAGGCATTATTTTTCCCCTTGCTTCCGAAAAAAGAGTCAAGAAACACTAATGGCAACCCTTCGAGTCGACGAAATTCATAAAATTCTCCGCGAACGTATTGAACAATATAATAGGAAAGTAGGGATTGAGAATATAGGTCGCGTAGTTCAAGTGGGGGATGGGATTGCTCGTATTATAGGTCTTGGTGAAATAATGTCAGGTGAATTAGTCGAATTTGCAGAAGGTACTAGGGGTATTGCTCTGAATTTGGAATCCAAAAATGTTGGGATTGTATTAATGGGCGATGGGTTGATGATACAAGAGGGAAGTTTTGTAAAAGCAACAGGAAGAATTGCTCAGATACCCGTGAGTGAGGCTTACTTGGGTCGTGTTGTAAATGCTCTGGCTAAACCTATTGATGGGAAAGGCGAAATTATAGCTTCCGAATCTCGCTTAATTGAATCTCCTGCTCCAAGTATAATTTCCAGGCGTTCCGTATACGAACCTCTTCAAACAGGGCTTATTGCTATCGATTCGATGATCCCTATAGGGCGCGGTCAGCGAGAGTTAATTATTGGGGACAGACAGACTGGCAAAACAGCAGTAGCCACAGATACAATTCTCAATCAAAAAGGGCAAGGTGTAATATGTGTTTATGTAGCTATCGGTCAAAGAGCATCCTCCGTAGCTCAAGTAGTAACTACTTTCCATGAGGAGGGGGCCATGGAATACACTATTGTAGTAGCTGAAATGGCGGATTCACCTGCTACATTACAATACCTCGCTCCTTATACGGGAGCAGCCCTGGCTGAGTATTTTATGTACCGCGAACGGCATACTTTAATAATTTATGATGATCTCTCCAAACAGGCACAAGCTTATCGCCAAATGTCCCTTCTATTAAGAAGACCTCCCGGACGTGAGGCTTATCCAGGGGATGTTTTTTATTTGCATTCACGCCTTTTAGAAAGAGCCGCTAAATTAAATTCTCTTTTAGGCGAAGGAAGTATGACCGCTTTACCAATAGTTGAGACTCAATCTGGAGACGTTTCCGCCTATATTCCTACTAATGTAATCTCCATTACAGATGGACAAATATTCTTATCTGCGGATCTATTCAATGCCGGAATTCGACCCGCTATTAATGTGGGTATTTCTGTTTCCAGAGTAGGATCCGCGGCTCAAATTAAAGCCATGAAACAAGTAGCTGGCAAATCAAAATTGGAACTAGCGCAATTCGCAGAGTTACAAGCCTTTGCACAATTCGCCTCTGCTCTCGATAAAACAAGTCAGAATCAATTGGCAAGGGGTCGACGATTAAGGGAATTGCTTAAACAATCCCAGGCAAATCCTCTCCCAGTGGAAGAGCAGATAGCTACTATTTATACCGGAACAAGAGGATATCTTGATTCGTTAGAAATTGAACAGGTAAATAAATTTCTGGATGAGTTACGTAAACATCTAAAAGATACTAAACCTCAATTCCAAGAAATTATATCTTCTAGCAAGACATTCACCGAGCAAGCGGAAATCCTTTTGAAGGAAGCTATTCAGGAACAGCTGGAACGGTTTTCTCTTCAGTAACAAATAAATTTTGCATGTCTACTCTTGTTAGTAGAATAGGAATCGTTGAGAAAGCTTTTTCATTTGAATCATGCAAAAAAGTTTTCTTTGTTTTTAGTTTAGTATAGTTATTTAAAGAATAGATAGAAATAAGATTGCGTCCAATAGGATTTGAACCTATACCAAAGGTTTAGAAGACCTCTGTCCTATCCATTAGACAATGGACGCTTTTCTTTCATATTTTATTCTTTCTTTTATTTTTTTGCTTCTTCCGAGAAAAAACTGTTAGACCAAAACTCTTTTAGGAAATCAAAAAATCCAGATACAAATGCATGATGTATATATTATATCATGCATATATCATAAAGAAGGAGTATGGAGGCGGTAGTGGGAATCGAACCCGCAACCCCAAGGTTATGAGCCTTATGAGCTACCAAACTGCTCTATACTCTTAAACTAAAGAGGGGTAACTAGTGGATAAAAGAGGGTTGGATACGCCCCTCTACCAATATCTATACAAATAGAATAGTCCATTTATACAGAATGGTAAAGAGGGCTCCTCTATGATTATCAATTCCAGAAATCCATACAAATACGAAAGGGTATTTTATCCTTACCAACTGGATCTTGTTGCACCCGGTAACAAACATTCATAAACCATTTCTCGAAGTACGTGTCCGGATAGCCCAAAATGTCGATAGTTAGCTCTAGGTCTTCCGGTCAAAAAACAACGTCGATGAAGGCGTGTAGGTGCACTATTACGCGGTAGGGATTGCAATTTTTCTCGCATTTTCGTTTTTTCACTCAAACTCAAGGGAGAAACTTTGCTTCTTATCTTTTTTTTTAAAGATTGACGAATCAAATGATATTTCTGTTCTAATTTCTGCCGCTTCTTCTCCCTCTGAATCAAACTTTTTTTTGCCATAATGTGTCGTTGCTATTATTACCAAGTATACGGTTCTAATCCTAGATGGAAAAATAAATAGAAAAAGAAATCTAAAAAGGCAGATCCTCCCTCTCTATCAAGAGTAATGAACTAGGTGCTGATACAGTACAAAAAAACAAACTAAATTAACCAAACTTGCCTGATGTTGAGGCAATCAAGAAAGCTGCATAAGTGAATATATAACCCACGGAAAAGTGAGCTAATCCAACCAATCTTGCTTGCACAATGGAAAGAGCCACGGGCTTATCTCTCCAGCGAATTAAATTAGCTAAAGGTGTGCGTTCATGAGCCCATGCTAAAGTCTCAATTAATTCCTGCCAATACCCCCGCCAGGAAATTAAGAACATAAATCCAGTAGCCCAAACAAGATGTCCAAATAAGAACATCCACGCCCATACCGATAAACTATTCATCCCAAAAGGATTATATCCATTGATAAGTTGTGAAGAGTTTAACCATAGGTAATCTCTTAACCATCCCATCAAATAAGTGGAGGATTCATTAAATTGTGAAACGTTGCCCTGCCATAATGTGATATGTTTCCAATGCCAATAAAAAGTAACCCACCCAATGGTATTTAACATCCAGAAAACTGCCAAATAAAATGCGTCCCAAGCAGAAATATCACAAGTACCGCCGCGCCCTGGGCCGTCACAAGGAAAACTATATCCAAAATCCTTTTTATCTGGCATTAATTTGGAACCGCGTGCATCTAAAGCGCCCTTTACTAAAATCAATGTAGTTGTATGCAAACCTAGAGCAATAGCATGATGAACCAAGAAATCCCCAGGTCCTATTGTTAAGAAAAGCGAATTACTATTCTCATTAACAGCATTCAACCATCCGGGCAACCATAGGCTTCGACCCGCATTGAAAGCGGGGCCATTCGTTGAAGATAAGAGTATATCGAACCCATATGTCGTCTTGCCATGAGCAGATTGTATCCATTGGGCAAATATAGGTTCGATCAAGATTTGCTTTTCTGGAGTACCAAAAGCAAGCATGACGTCGTTATGAACATAAAGGCCCAAGGTATGGAATCCTAGAAAGAGGCTAGCCCAACTTAAATGAGATATGATAGCTTCTTTATGGTCTAACATTCTTGCCAATACATTATCCTCATTCTGTTCCGGATTGTAATCCCTAATGAAAAAAATAGCTCCATGAGCAAAAGCCCCTGTCATGATGAACCCTGCAATATATTGGTGATGAGTATATAAAGCAGCTTGAGTAGTAAAGTCTTGTGCTATGAATGCATAAGGAGGTAAAGAGTACATATGTTGAGCTACTAAGGAAGTAATAACCCCTAAAGAAGCTAGAGCAAGACCTAACTGAAAATGAATCGAATTGTTGATTGTGTCATAAAGGCCCTTATGCCCACGCCCTAATCGACCCCCCGGAGGAGTATGCGCTTCTAAAAGATCTTTAATACTGTGCCCAATTCCGAAGTTAGTTCGATACATGTGACCGGCAATGAGAAAAATAAATGCAATAGCTAAATGATGGTGAGCCATATCGGTCAGCCACAAACTTTGTGTTTGTGGATGGAATCCCCCAAGAAGAGTTAGAATGGCAGTTCCCGCTCCTTGAGCGGTACCAAATAAATGATTACTCGAATCAGGGTTTTGGGCATAAAGATTCCATTGACCCGTCAAAAGGGGTCCCAACCCCTGGGGATAGGGTAATACATCTAAGAAATTATTCCATCGAACGTACTCCCCCCTGGATGCGGGAATAGCAACATGAACTAAATGTCCTGTCCAAGCCAAAGAACTTACCCCGAAAAGTCCTGACAAATGATGATTGAGACGAGATTCCGCGTTTTTGAACCACGAAAGGCTTGGTTTCCATTTGGGTTGTAGATGTAACCAACCCGCTATTAAGGACAGCGTAGAAAGAAATAATAGAAAAAGAGCTCCAGTATAAAGATCCTCATTGGTGCGTAATCCTATTGTATACCACCACTGATAAACTCCAGAATAAGCAATATTCACTGGACCAGCAGCACCTCCTCGAGTAAAGGCTTCCACAGCGGGTTGACCAAAATGAGGATCCCAAATCGCATGAGCAATAGGTCTTACGTGTAAAGGATCCTGTATCCATGATTCAAAATTTCCTTGCCAAGCTACATGAAACAGATTTCCGGACGTCCATAGAAAGATTATTGCTAATTGCCCAAAGTGAGAAGCAAAAATGTTCTGATAAAGACGTTCTTCAGTAATATCATCATGACTTTCGAAATCATGTGCGGTAGCAATACCAAACCAAATACGACGAGTAGTGGGGTCCTGAGCTAAGCCTTGGCTAAACCTGGGAAATCTTAATTCCATAATGCCTTTCAAATCCTCCTAGCCACTATCCTACTGCAATAATTCTCGCTAAGAAGAATGCCCATGTCGTGGCAATTCCACCCAGAAGGTAATGGGTTACTCCTACAGCGCGTCCTTGTATAATGCTCAAGGCTCTAGGCTGAGTAGCAGGAGCAACTTTTAATTTGTTATGAGCCCAAACGATAGATTCAATGAGTTCTTGCCAATAACCACGGCCGCTGAATAAAAACATTAAACTGAAGGCCCAGACAAAATGAGCACCTAAGAAAAAAAGACCATATGCAGATAATGAAGAACCATAAGACTGAATGACTTGCGATGCCTGTGCCCACAAGAAATCTCGAAGCCACCCATTAATCGTAATGGAACTCTGTGCAAAGTTTCCCCCTGTAATATGAGTTACCACCCCTTGATCACTTATAGTACCCCAAACATCCGACTGCATTTTCCAACTGAAATGGAAAATGACTACCGAAATTGCATTGTACATCCAGAATAAACCTAAGAAAACATGATCCCAGGCGGATACTTGACATGTTCCCCCTCGGCCAGGCCCATCGCAAGGAAAGCGAAAACCTAGATTTGCTTTATCGGGTATCAAACGGGAACTCCGAGCAAATAAAACACCTTTCAAAAGTATTAATACAGTCACATGTATGGTAAATGCATGAATGTGATGGACTAAAAAATCTGCGGTTCCTAATGGAATAGGTAACAAAGCCACTTTGCCACCTACTGCTACTAACTCGCCGCCTCCCCACGTTAAGCTAGTACTTGTTGTTGCACCAGGAGCTGTTACGCCAGGCGCAGTAGCATGGATATTTTGTACCCATTGAGCAAAGATAGGTTGTAATTGTATGGCAGTATCCGAAAACATATCTTGTGGACGGCCTAAAGCACTCATGGTATCATTATGAATGTACAAGCCAAAACTGTGAAAACCTAGAAATATACATACCCAGTTAAGGTGGGATATGATTGCATCGCGGTGTCTAAGGACGCGATCTAATAGATCGTTGTATCGAGTAGTTGGATCATAGTCTCTTACCATAAAAATTGCTGCATGTGCAGCAGCACCGACTATTAGAAATCCGCCAATCCACATGTGGTGTGTGAACAAGGAAAGTTGTGTACCATAGTCAGTAGCTAGGTATGGATAGGGAGGCATAGAATACATATGATGAGCTACAACAATGGTTGTAGAGCCTAGCATAGCTAGGTTAAGAGATAATTGAGCATGCCATGACGTTGTTAAGATTTCATAAAGACCCTTATGGCCTTGTCCTGTAAATGGGCCCTTGTGAGCCTCCAAAATATCTTTAAGTCCATGGCCAATACCCCAATTGGTCCTATACATATGACCTGCGATTAGGAAAAGAATAGCAATAGCTAAATGATGGTGCGCAATATCGGTCAGCCAGAGACCACCGGTTACTGGATCTAGTCCTCCGCGAAAAGTCAGAAATTCTGCGTATTTGGACCAATTTAAAGTGAAAAAAGGGGTTGCTCCTTCGGCAAAACTAGGATAAAGTTGAGCCAAAAGGTCCCGATTCAAGATAAATTCATGAGGAAGTGGTATCTCTTTAGGATCCACCCCAGCGTCAAGAAATTGGTTAATTGGTAAAGATACATGAATTTGGTGCCCCGCCCAAGAAAGAGACCCAAGTCCTAATAATCCCGCTAAGTGGTGATTCAACATGGATTCTACATCTTGGAACCAGGCCAATTTGGGAGCGGCTTTGTGATAATGGAACCAACCAGCAAAAAGCATTAACGCTGCAAAAATCAATGCACCAATTGCAGTACAATAGAGTTGTAATTCACTAGTTATTCCAGATGCTCGCCAAAGCTGAAAAAAACCAGAGGTTATTTGGATTCCTCGGAAACCCCCGCCTACATCACCATTCAATATTTCTTGCCCTACTATAGGCCAAACTACCTGAGCACTGGGTCCAATGTGAGTAGGATCACTTAGCCATGCTTCATAATTGGAAAAACGGGCGCCATGAAAGTACATGCCACTCAACCAAAGAAAGATAATGGAAAGTTGCCCGAAATGAGCACTAAAGACTTTTCGAGAAATCTCCTCCAAATCACCAGTATGACTATCGAAATCGTGAGCATCAGCATGTAGGTTCCAGATCCAAGTGGTAGTATCAGGGCCCTTAGCTAGTGTTCTTGAGAAATGGCCGGGTCTGGCCCATTCCTCAAAAGATGTTTTTACAGGATCCCTATCCACAACAATTTTTACTTCTGGTTCCGGCGAACGAATAATCATTAAGTCCTCCTCTTTCCGGACAAGACATACAAAGAGACCCGCCAACTGTCTTTTTAGTGAATCTTTGAAAGATATATATTTTGAAAGATAGATTTTGAAAAAGATAGATTTTGAAAGATAGATATTGTGATTAGTTCTTTTCTTTACTATCTACCATCCTTCTATTTTTTTTTTAGTTATTCACTGGAGCAATTATATATTGAAGTCAATCCGAGGCAAGTGTTCGGGTCTATTATGACATAAAGATTAGGTGCCTAACGGACATTGTTTATCTTGAAAAACAAATATTTCTCGACGTAAGAAAAAAATCTTTTTTATTTTTAATTTAAGAAACTAGTGTATTTTTTTTGAGGGCATAAGCTCCTATCTATATCTACTTTCCTTGAGCATAATATAGGGTTTTTTATTTGATTCTAAATTCCAAGATAACTCATTAGAATTATTAATAAGATGGTCCTAATATATTAGCAATATTTAGATTGCCCCCTCTTTTTATTCACTTTATTACTTCTATTCTAGACCCTATCCCTATGGTTTATTCTTATGAAATATCATATAAAATAGAAGGTATAAGAAATGGATATAATGAAATTCTTGATTCGATCTTACGACCTAATTTATTTGATTAATGGATCAACAACCAAACCACCCATTTTATGAAAAAGAAGGAGCATGGTCTTATTCAAATTCAAAGCGCTTCGTAATCTTCAACCAGTTCTGTGCTTCAATATAATTTCCCGGAGTAAGCGCTATAGCTTGTTTCCAATATTCAGCAGCTTGATCAAACCAAGCTTCCGCAATTTCCGAATCACCCTGTAGAATGGCCTGTTCTCCTCGGTCGGAATAGGAAGTTCCTTCCCTTAGAACCGTACTTGAGAGTTTCCTACCTCATACGGCTCAGAAATTGCTATCTGAATTTCCCCTATCTTAACTGAATTCGATTTATCAAAAATCGATCCAATTTGTTCTTGGGTTAAGCAGAAGAAATTAATTACCTAAGTTTCAAACCCTAATTTTTATCAATAATCAGTTTGATCTTTTTTCCCACCTTCAGAAGAATGAAGCATAGATAGATATAGAGCCTTCGTTCAAATTTTCTGAGAGGTAACTATCCCGGTTTCATATATGAAATCTCTATAGAATCCTTGAAAAAGACTTTTTTCCATAAGAAAGAAAAAAGAACTTACTATCTTTGGGATCTGATACTACACCGCTGCTTAATCCCTTAGTGGATCGGCTCTATTACATAAGCGGATTCCTAAATTTTGCCCCATATCATGGGATAAGTAAGCAGTTTTTTTTAGTTGTATCGACCCAGTCGCTCACTAATTGATCTTTACGGTGCTTTCTCTATCAATTTGAGAAACTTTATCCATAGAGTAGTAGTATAGGCCATACTTTCTTCGTTTTTTGATTCTCGTGAAGTGTCCTTCCTTCCTACAGCTGATAGGGAAAAATCGTTGTTTTTACGATCCCTATGTAGAAAGCCCTTTTTTTCTAGTATTTACTAGAAAATTTGATCCTCTCTTTTTTTTTTTTCTTTCTATAGTGGAGATAGTCGCACGTAATGACAGATCACGGCCATATTATTAAAAGCTTGCGGTAAGAAGGGGTTTCGTTCTAGTGCCCGGAAATAATATTCCAAAGCCTTTGTATGCTCTCCATTGCTTGTGTGTATAAGGCCTATGTTATAGAGTATATAACTTCGATCATAGGGATCGATTTCTAGTCGCGTAGCTTCATAATAATTTTGCAAAGCTTCCGCATAATTTCCTTCGGATTGAGCCAACATCCGTTACGGTCGTTCATTCTATTCAAAAAATCTCCGTTCCAAAACCGTACATGAGGTTTTCATCTCATACGGCTCCTCCCTTCTGTACATAATAGTACTAAGCGAAATAATCTATAGAATCAAAATAGAATTAGTCCCGTCTCATTATGAACCGAAAGGGGCTGGTATTTTTCCAAGAAATCTCTAGCCAACCTTCCCACAAGAGGTTTTTCTTAACACCAATGAATTCTATTAATGCTAGAGGAAAACGATAGCTCCAATAATTTCTTTGTTCTCAACGCCTCCTATTTAGAGGAATTAGCTACTTCAACGATCTTTGATGGTTATAGGGGTATCCAAAGTACAAACCTGATGGTTGTTTGTTATCCCAACCATTCTTCCCAGCCCTGATACCGATCAGGAAAGGGGTAATTTCTAACAAAGTTTTTCTCTTGTTGATTCCTATTTCTAGGTGTAGTGCTTTTCTCCCCTATGCTGCCTACGGATACTAATAGAGTAGGATTGGCCTGTAATCCATACCATACCATATCCTGTAGGTGTAACCTTTCGCTCAATACTCAAATCTACAATTGAAGTATCTGAAGCCGCATCAATCGAGGATACACGACGGAAGGAATTGTTAGTTCGCCTCACCTTCCCGAAGCGTGGGTTTGTTTGCTTTACAAATTTGGTTCTCTCTATGCCAACCCCCCTCTCTTTTTCGTAAGACTGAGGTATAGGTAGGGCTAAAAAAAAGCAAAAAAAAGAGTCAAATCGCACCATCTCTATAATAAGTAAATGCCTTTTTTTCTCCTGAGGTTGTCGGAATTATTCGCAATAAAATATTGGCTACAATTGAGGAGGTCTTATCAATGAAATTTCCATTTCCACGGGATCTAGGCATAATTCCCAACCCATTCTATATAGAATTGTTTTCATTCCTTCACAAAATAACATAAAAACAAACACATTCGATTCTTATAATTATAAATAGATTGATCCATATGCTCTACTCTAAATCCATATGCTTTAAATGGATAAGAGAGATATGGATTTTCCGCTCAGCTCAAATTGTATCCTTTTCCTTCTGCTTGGACACGAAGAGATATGAAATATTTGACTAAGACTGGATTTCATTCCACTTTCCTATTTCTGAACAACAACTTATGTTATCAACTATTTCGTGTTTTCAAAGTTATTAATTGTCTCATACCCTATTTTTGATTTCGATAGTATGGTGTAGCGTATCTTATGCAAACGGAATTCTAAGGTTTCTTTATTTTATTATGCAATAAGAAGAATTCTTCCATTTTCTTTTTCTTTAGTTGCGGGAAAACCCAAATTAAAACTTTTATTTTATAGCGAGCGCAATTTCTAGTAAAAAATCCTGTATCCTTCCACTTAGATCAAAAGGAATTTTTCCAATAGAACTATGGAACCCCCGAGTGGTTGCGGTTGTACCTGTACTGCAGGAATAAGAAAACTCGCTATTCACTCAGTTTATTTTCCATAATAAGTTATGTAGGAGAGATGGCCGAGCGGTTCAAGGCGTAGCATTGGAACTGCTATGTAGACTTTTGTTTACCGAGGGTTCGAATCCCTCTCTTTCCGTTTTTCTTAATTCATCAACGTTAAGGATCACAATGTATCAAATCAAATAACAATTTTTTCCAGCAATAATATAATATCTTATATTATCTTATTTTGATTTAATAGAAATTAGAAATTCTCTATAGCAAATTACTGTGGTATGTAAAATACACATAGAGGAAAAAAGAAAAAAGGATCCTAATCCTAGGGTTAATCAATTTTAGCTAGTTGATGGGAAAATACAAATTAATGGTAATGGTCTTAGGGCGATTTAGTTCGGGGAAAGGGGAAGGGGAAGAAAATTCTATGAACCTTTCCTTTTTTCGTTAAGTTCAAGTCTGACGAGAGTAATATTCTACAACTAACAACTCATTTATTTTGAGACCGACCCACTTCCTATCTAGGATTTTATTTACTAGTCCTTTATATTCCAACGTGTCAATCGCCAAATGCTTTGGCAATTTCCCCGGGTCCGATGAAGCAATATAATTTTGAACCAGACCTTTTGATCTTTGGTTATCTTTCGTAGTAATAATATCTCGGGGTTTGCAACGAAAACTTGGTATATTGACTATACGACCATTAACTAAAATATGTCTATGGTTGACTAATTGGCGGGCCCCAGGAATGGTTGAAGCCATACCCAATCGAAAAAGGATATTATCCAAACGCATTTCAAGTAATTGTAGTAAAACCTGGCCTGTTGACCTTTTTGCTTTTCCAGCGATATGTACATATCTAAGTAATTGTCGTTCTGTCAGACCATAATGAAAACGCAATTTCTGTTTTTCTTGAAGACGAATACGATATTGCTCCTTTTTCCCAGAATTGAATTTTTTTTTAAGATTACTTCCGGATTTAGGTGTTTTTCTAGTGAGTCCTGGTAAAGCTCCCAGACGGCGTATTTTTTTTAAACGAGGTCCTCGATAACGGGACATGAAGACTCCTTTTTTTATTTTATTGAAATTTCATTTTACACAATTAATTTCATTGTATTTACATTACAGAATACATCGAAATTAAAACTGAATTAAACTACAGGATAAACAGAGTAAAATCAACTAAAGTACCCCAAAAAATGGAATTTCATCAAAATCTTTTTTTTTTGTATATATATTATTTATTTTATTGTTTTGTATCTAGCAAAATTGTAAGGTAAAAAACATAAAAGATCCTGGATTCTCCATTTAATTCGGAAAAAAAGAGATTCTTGTTCGTAGAACATCGATAGAGAAAAAAAAGCCGACTATCGGATTTGAACCGATGACCCTCGCATTACAAATGCGATGCTCTAACCTCTGAGCTAAGTGGGCTTACATAACGGAAATAGTGTAACAAATAGAAATAGGTATAGTATAGGAAATCCGTAAAATCTCAGATATTAGTTATTAATCTTAGCTATTAACTAGTTCTAAATTTGAAGTTATACTTATAAAAATAAAAAAATACTAAAACTTCTTAAAGATAAAGTTAGCTTGATATGCTTAACTATAGGATATTAAAAAATAAAATTATAGAATTTATTGGTATTTTCATTCGATCATTATAGACTTTATTATTTGTTAATAATTTGAGGATTAATATTTCACTAAGGGGAACATAGAGTCAGAGTAAATAAAATTGCTAATTCTGATTAGAAAAAAAGAATAAATATCAAGCGTTATAGTATAATTTTGAATACTATAAAAAAGTAAGACGGGAGGTGGGGGAGATAAAAACTTTTGGATATATTGATTCGGATTGAATTGCAAATACATCAAGGATAGAATCAATTCAATTCTGAATTGCAATAAGCAAGCGAGGTCTCTCAAATAGAGTCGAACTGAACTGCTAGACTACGTTGAGTGATGAACTCAATGATTCAAAAAAAAAACTAAGAGATGGATGAAATTACACAAGGAATCCTGGTCTCAAAGAAGAGGGAAATGGGGATATGGCGAAATCGGTAGCCGCTACGGACTTGATTGTATTGAGCCTTGGTATGGAAACCTGCTAAGTGGTAACTTCCAAATTCAGAGAAACCCTGGAATTAAAAAAGGGCAATCCTGAGCCAAATCCGTGTTTTGAGAAAACAAGGGGTTCTCGAACTAGAATACAAAGGAAAAGGATAGGTGCAGAGACTCAATGGAAGCTGTTCTAACGAATCGAGTTAATTACGTTGTGTTGTTAGTGGAATTCCTTCTAGTTCTAAATTAGAGAAAGAGGGGTTTTATACCTTATACATTTAATAAACACGTATAGATACTGACATAGCAAACGATTAATCACAGAACTCATATTATATTCTAATTATAATATAGGTTCTTTATCTTTTTTAAAAATGAAATTAGAAATGATAATGATTATGAAATAAAAAACTCATATCATAATTTTTTTTTTTCATTATTGTGAATCCACTCCAATCGAATATTGAATAATCAAATTCTTCAATTAAAATTCAAAGTTTTCGAGATCTTTAAAAAAGTGGATTAATCGGACGAGGACAAAGAGAGAGTCCCATTCTACATGTCAATACTGACAACAATGAAATTTCTAGTAAAAGGAAAATCCGTCGACTTTATAAGTTGTGAGGGTTCAAGTCCCTCTATCCCCAAATCCTCTTTTATTCCCTAACTATACTATATTATTATTATTTATCCTCTTTTTTTTTTTCTTTTTATCAATGCACTTTTTTTTCTTTTTATCAATGCAATGGGTTTAAGATTCATTAGCTTTCTCATTCTACTCTTTCACAAAGGAATGCGAAGAGAACTCAATGGATCTTATCCTATTCATTGAATAGATTTCTTTTTTATTAGAGTATCGGCAAGAAATCTTGGTTATTCACTCTATTTTTAAGTTTTATTTAAGTAAACCATGCACAATGCATAGGACTACCCCCCCCATTTTCAAATTTAAAATTTGAAATACTTTAATTAATTTTTAGTCCTTTTAATTGACATAGATACAAATACTCTACTAGGATGATGCACAAGAAAAGGTCAGGATAGCTCAGTTGGTAGAGCAGAGGACTGAAAATCCTCGTGTCACCAGTTCAAATCTGGTTCCTGGCAGAGAAAAAAAAAAAAAAGATCCACCGAATAGGTATTGATCCAAATACCTCGAGATGGATTGTGATACATATTCATTAATAATATTTATTCATCTAAGTGGATAAATCTATAATATAAATATAGAGGCACTTCTTTTTCTTTTTAAAGAAGTTTTAAAATATATCTTTTCTTTATGATAAAGAAGGGGGTGAGATTCCCCTTTATTTTTTTGCGTTTCTTAATTTTGTATTCCGCTATTCCGACGAATATTTTTTTAGTCTTGCTTATCTTTATCTTATCTTATTTTCCTAGTTGTGCTAAGTAATGTGCGCGGTACAAAGTTCCTGGTAGAGAACTTCTTTGAGTCATCCTATTTTTCTGTTCATATGAAGGAAATTAATATGCGATTTTCAAAATAGGGGAATCCAAATGAAACCCTTTTTTTGCTCAGTCTATCTGGAATGCTTTTGTATAATTAGGAATTAATTATAAATAGGTATTCCGTTTCATCTAGGAAAAGAACCTAAAAATATTCCTTGACTTGAATAAAATCTGGAGTTGTGTTGTATAAGTGAGCATGAATTTCTTATCATTCAATGAGCATCTTGTATTTCATAAAAATTGGGGGTTATATAATCCTTACGTAAGGGCCAGCCTATCCAACTTTCAGGCATTAGGATACGTTTAAGGCGCGGATGATTATCATAAGAGATTCCCACCATATCATAAGATTCGCGTTCTTGAAAATCGGCACTTCTCCAAATCCAGAAGACAGACGGAATTCTAGGATTATCCTTTTGGGCAAAGACTTTTATGCAGACTTCTTCTGGATTATCTATACCATATTGTATTCTCGTAAGATGATACACGCTAGCTAAAGATCCACCGGGTGCTACATCATAAGCACATTGGGAGCGTAAATAATTGTAACCATATACATATAAAATGACAGCAATGGAATCCCAATCCCCTGCTTTTATTTGTAAAGTCTCTATTCCTCGGTGATCAAAGCCCAAAGATCTATGAACCACCTCATGTTTGACTAGCCAATTAGATAACCAACCCTGCTGCATTGTCTTCATCTCTCCCTCTTTGTATAAATATTTCACATTTCGGATGCAAGTTTGAAAGATTGCCCTGCTTTTTATTTTTCTACACAAAAGAGCCCCTCTCCTAATTCACTAATTTGTAGGAAGGTACTGAACTTTTGGATTTGAAAAAAGTTTCAGAAGATATATCTAATGTAGATGGTGATTGATAGAGCAATTCTTGCTCATAAGTTCCTGTATGAGTACTGCGCCTAACATAAAGCTTGTGACTGGTAGTAAAACATCTATTTTTATTTTGAGATAGAGTTTGATCCTCAACTATTTCTCGCGATATCTTCTTACGAAGTTTTGTTAGGGCATCTATAACTGCCTCCGGTTTAGGTGGGCAGCCCGGCAAGTAGACATCCACAGGAATTAACTTATCAACTCCCCGAACAGTACTATAGGAATCCGTACTGAACATTCCCCCTGTAATAGTACAGGCTCCCATAGCAATGACGTATTTTGGTTCAGGCATTTGCTCGTATAATCTCACTAAAGAGGGAGCCATTTTCATTGTTACCGTACCGGCTGTTAAAATTAGGTCTGCTTGCCTAGGACTTGATCTTGGTACCAATCCATAACGATCAAAGTCGAATCGTGAGCCTATTAATGAAGCAAATTCAATGAAACAACAACTGGTACCGTATAGAAGGGGCCATAAACTGGAGAGTCTTGACCAATTCGAAAGATCATTTGGTGTAGTTGAAATAACAGAATTGGAACTTGTTTGGTCAAGTAAGGGAAACTCAATCAAATTCATAACTGTCTCAATAGAATCTTTTCCTTCTTTTTTTTTGTCTAAATATTCAGTTAAGACCATTCCAAGGCTCCTTTTCGCCATGCATAAACTAAACCAACAACTAAGATAAGCACGAAAATCAAAGCTTCGATAAAAACGGATACACCCAATACGTCGAAACTCATTGCCCAAGGGTATAGAAAGACGGTTTCCACATCAAAAACAACAAAAACGAGCGCAAACATATAATAGCGTATTCGGAATTGTACCCAAGCCCCTCCCATGGGTTCTATACCCGATTCATAACTAGAAAGCTTCTCTGGTCCTTCACTAACCGGGGCTAAAAGTCCTGAAATCGAAAATGCCAAAATAGGAATAAGGCTGCTATTATTAGAAATGTCCAAAAAATATCATATTCGTGAAGCAGAAACATAATGTACTCCCATTAATGTGGAATAGGCGGAACTTAAATTAGTCAATTCAATTCAGCATTGTCAATTTATCCAGAACTTCTCTCTTTTCCTCGGTGAAACAAGAATCTTTTTTGTTCAAACAAAAGCGCTTAGTTTAAGTTTAGCCTTTGTTTCCTCTGTGCTGCATCTTCTTTAAAGATTCATCCAATGGAATCCCAACTCCCTTTCTTTTGGATTTCCATTCTATTTAGATATGGTGTATGTAGATCTAATTCTTATATAAAGAAAACTTTCTCGTTTCACTTTGTCTCGCTTTCTCTAGAATCTCTAGAAAAAAGAATAGCTCTATCCTTTATTTAATATTTAATAATAAAATAATAAGAGACTATTAAATAAAAATGAGAATACTACTAAATTAGAACCTAATTAAGATAGTAGGACTAATCTATGCAGTATAATTAATGAGAAGTAATACTATAAAATAAAAATAAAGAACTCTATTTCAGAACTATGAGACAGAATATTCTGTTTTCTTATTTACTCTTTACTTTATTTTTTCTATTTAAAGTTGATCAATTTACATAATGTATCTATAAACAAAGTAATAAATATACTTAAAACAAAGTAGGAATTCGCAAAATGGATAAAATCATTGCAGTTATTATAGGGAAGTCTAGAGATATCCTATTTGAAGGAGGACGGGATTCAAATCAGGGAAAGGATCCTTTCTTCTATTGATTTGATAGAAATTCGTTTTTCTTTTCCTGTCTGTATGATTTTGATTTTCGATGAATGAGCCTTTGGTAATGCTTTTATCTCTATTCTATGTCGCAGGCGCCTATCCAGTCTATAAACAAATACTAATGAGAAAATGAAAACTATACTAAACTAAAGAAAACATAGGATAGAGATCCTAAAATCTAAAAAAGGGCATATTAGGGCTATACGGATTCGAACCGTAGACCTTCTCGGTAAAACAGATCAAACGGATTATTATCGAAATGATTTGAACTGTTTCAAAGACCCAACATGCATTTTTTTGCATTGGGCTCTTTCATAAACTGATTTAAAGATCAGTTAGTCCACCATAGTTTTTCTTTACGGAAAGATAATGAGATGGCTCCCTGTGCTCTGATTGATTTTTTGTATTATGATCTATCTAGGAGCAATACCAAAGTGTTTCAAAGGAGGATTACCTTGACTTAGGTCTGCCTCCGGTCTAAATTAAATCAACCTAAGTGAAATGGAGTCTCTATCGTTCCACTGCAAGAGTTAACTATGAGACTTCATACACCTTAAAGTTCATAGAACGAAAAGAAGTTTTTTGGAGGCCCTTATCCTCATTACGCCTAGCATTTAGTGGGCTGGATATTTACCTTATCAACTAGCAAATCCATAAGGGTTCTATTTGATTAGGCACCTGAATTGGCACCTGAATCGGACTGAACCGACTGTTTGTCAGGCTACTGTTCTCCTATTCTCTCGAATCTATGAAGTAAGACATTGATTTTGCAATAAGATCGATTATGTTCATTGCATAATAAGCTCCTTTGAAAAGCATTGGCGCACGTGTAAACGAGTTGCTCTACCGAACTGAGCTATAGCCCTTATCAGAGATATCTTAACATATAGATAATTTCTTGTCAAGATGAATATTTTCTAATGCCAGAGGATACCCCTTTGATCTGTATCTGTTTAGTATTTAGTTTAGTATTTAGTATATAACAGACCAATAACAGAGCGGTATTGCTTAGAAAAGGGATTCAATATATAATCGATCGAAGTAATGGGTCTTCCTTTGTGGTGATAAATTGCCTACTTAACTCAGTGGTTAGAGTATTGCTTTCATACGGCGGGAGTCATTGGTTCAAATCCAATAGTAGGTAAGTAGGTAGAAAAATTACTAGATAGCATTGGACTTACTTCGCTTCGCTATCTAATAACTTTTTCTACCCCTCTTCCCTTTTTCTTTGTATCAACTATAAACCACTGGATTGTCTTCAATTGGATGGGGGAATCCAATTGACAGCCTCGATTCGTATCCTAGCTCGTCTGAGAGCGAGCTTCGCTTCAACCAAATCTTTCGTACCCTCAGCTTTACTCAAGTTAGCTTCGGCTATTTCAAGTGCCTTTTGAGCTTCTTCCGGATCAATATCACTACCCAGTTCCGCATCATTTCCTAAAATGATGATCTCATTATTAACTATTCTCGCAAAACCGCTCCACAGAATCGCTGTTAACCATTGGTCGTTGAGGAGGCGTATTCTCAAAGGACCCATATCTACTGCTGTGTTAATGGGGGCGTGGTTTGGTAATACGCCAATTTGGCCACTATTAGTGGATAAAATGATTTCTTTCACTTCACAATCCCAAATAATTCGCTTAGGAGTCAGTACATAAAGATTTAATTTCATTTCTTCGATTTGTTCTCCTCTTCTAAGGTTATAGCTTTCGTGCTAGCTTCATCGATGTTACCCACCAAATAAAAAGCCTGTTCAGGTAGGCCGTCTAATTCTCCGGAAAGGATTAGTTGAAATCCCCTAATAGTTTCCGCAAGAGCAACATACTTTCCTGGAGAACCAGTAAAAACTTCTGCCACAAAGAACGGTTGTGATAAGAAACGCTCAATTTTTCTTGCTCTTGCTACAGTTAAACGATCCTCTTCCGATAATTCATCCAAGCCAAGAATTGCGATAATGTCCTGAAGTTCTTTGTAACGTTGTAAAGTTTCCTTAACTCTTTGCGCAGTTTCATAATGTTCGTTGCCAACGATCCGAGGCTGTAACATAGTCGAGGTTGAATCTAAAGGATCTACTGCTGGATAAATACCCTTGGAAGCTAATCCTCTGGAAAGTACGGTAGTAGCATCCAAATGTGCAAATGTTGTGGCAGGGGCAGGGTCGGTCAAATCGTCTGCAGGTACATAAACTGCTTGAATCGAAGTTATAGATCCCTTTTTAGTAGAAGCAATTCTTTCTTGCAAAGAACCCATTTCTGTACTAAGAGTAGGTTGATAACCCACTGCGGAGGGCATTCTCCCTAATAAAGCGGATACCTCTGATCCTGCTTGAACAAAACGAAAGATATTATCGATAAATAAAAGCACGTCTTGCTTATTAACATCTCGGAAATATTCCGCCATAGTTAGGGCAGTTAAACCAACTCTCATACGAGCTCCCGGTGGTTCATTCATTTGGCCATAGACTAGAGCTACCTTTGATTCCTCAATATTTTTTTCATTAATTACTCCGGATTCCTTCATTTCCATATAAAGATCATTTCCTTCACGAGTCCGTTCCCCTACTCCACCGAATACGGATACGCCCCCATGAGCTTTAGCAATGTTATTGATTAATTCCATGATCAGTACTGTTTTACCTACTCCAGCCCCCCCAAATAGTCCTATTTTTCCTCCACGTCGATAAGGAGCTAAAAGATCGACGACCTTAATACCTGTTTCAAAGATGGATAATTTCGTATCTAACTCGATAAAGGCAGGCGCAGATCTATGAATAGGGAACGTTGCACTACTATCTACAGGACCCAAATTGTCAACAGGCTCCCCAAGAACGTTGAAAATTCGTCCGAGAGTAGCTCCACCGACCGGAACACTGAGAGGAGCTCCCGTGTCAATCACTTCCATTCCTCTCATCAACCCGTCCGTAGCACTCATAGCTACAGCTCTAACTCGATTATTTCCTAATAATTGTTGTACCTCACAAGTCACATTAATTTGCTTATCGGCAGTGTCTCTACTCTGGACTACCAAAGCGTTATAAATATAAGGTAACTTGCCTGGGGGAAAAGTGACATCCAGCACGGGTCCAATAATTTGATCGATACGACCTGTACTTTTTTCTTCAATTGTGGAAACCCCGGGAGGAGAAGTAGTAGGATTGGTTCTCATAATTATCACATAATTAAAAAAAAGGAATTTGTCGAAATTTTTCTTTTTTTATTGTTGAATAATGCCAAATCAAATCAAAAAAAATCCAAAAGTAAAAAGGAAATGAATTAGTTAATTCAATAAGAGAGAAAAGGGGACCAGGACTTGATTTCGTTGCCCAAGCGAATCCCATTCAATCGTTTACTCATGGAATGAGTCCATTGGAAAGTTCAATCAATCTTTTTTTTCATATACATTTTGCCTTTTGTGGAGGATCTGTGCCTACTCTACTTTCCTATCTAGGACTTCGATATACAAAATATATACTACTGTGAAGCATAGATTGCTGTCAACAAAGAATTTTATTAGTATTTAGTTAGGTATTTGCATTCAAAATAAGAAAAGAGAACTATTAAGAACTTGTAAAATAAGGATTAGGAATTAATTTGGGTTGCGCTATATCTATCAAAGAGTATACAATAATTATGGATTTGGTAAATCAAATCCATGGTTTAATAACGAACCGTGTTAACTTACCATAACAACAACTCAATTCCTATCGAATTCCTATATTGGAATTCCTATAGGATAGAACATACACAGGGTGTACGCATTATATATGAATGAAACATATTCATTAACCTAAGCATGCCCTCAATTTTCTTTAATGAGTTGATATTATATTAATTGAATATCCTTTTTGTTTTACGAGATTTTTGCTAAAGTTTCATTTACGCCTAATTAACATCGAGTAGACCCTGTTATTGTGAGAATTCTTAATTCAAGAGTTATAGGGAGGGACTTATGTCACCACAAACAGAAACTAAAGCAGGTGTTGGATTTCAAGCTGGTGTTAAAGATTATAAATTGACTTACTACACCCCAGAGTATGAAACTAAGGATACTGATATCTTGGCAGCATTCCGAGTAAGTCCTCAGCCTGGGGTTCCGCCCGAAGAAGCAGGGGCTGCAGTAGCTGCCGAATCTTCTACTGGTACATGGACAACTGTTTGGACTGATGGACTTACCAGTCTTGATCGTTACAAAGGACGATGCTATCACATCGAGCCTGTTGCTGGGGAAGACAACCAATGGATCTGTTATGTAGCTTATCCATTAGACCTATTTGAAGAGGGTTCCGTTACTAACATGTTTACTTCCATTGTAGGTAACGTATTTGGTTTCAAAGCCCTACGTGCTCTACGTTTGGAGGATCTACGAATTCCCCCTACTTATTCAAAAACTTTCCAAGGCCCGCCTCATGGTATCCAAGTTGAAAGAGATAAGTTGAACAAGTACGGTCGTCCTTTATTGGGATGTACTATTAAACCAAAATTGGGATTATCCGCAAAAAATTATGGTAGAGCGTGTTATGAGTGTCTACGTGGTGGACTTGATTTTACCAAAGATGATGAAAACGTAAACTCACAACCATTTATGCGCTGGAGAGACCGTTTTGTCTTTTGTGCCGAAGCTATTTATAAATCACAGGCCGAAACCGGTGAAATCAAGGGGCATTACTTGAATGCGACTGCGGGTACATGTGAAGAAATGATTAAGAGAGCTGTATTTGCAAGAGAATTAGGGGTTCCTATTGTAATGCATGACTACTTAACTGGGGGATTCACCGCAAATACTACTTTGGCTCATTATTGCCGCGACAATGGCCTACTTCTTCACATTCACCGTGCAATGCATGCAGTTATTGATAGACAGAAAAATCATGGTATGCATTTCCGTGTATTAGCTAAAGCATTGCGTATGTCTGGGGGAGATCATATCCACTCCGGTACAGTAGTAGGTAAGTTAGAAGGGGAACGCGAAATGACTTTAGGTTTTGTTGATTTATTGCGCGATGATTTTATTGAAAAAGATCGTGCTCGCGGTATCTTTTTCACTCAGGACTGGGTATCCATGCCAGGTGTTATACCGGTAGCTTCAGGTGGTATTCATGTTTGGCATATGCCAGCTCTGACCGAAATCTTTGGGGACGATTCTGTATTACAATTTGGTGGAGGAACTTTAGGACATCCTTGGGGAAATGCACCTGGTGCAGCAGCTAATCGAGTGGCTTTAGAAGCCTGTGTACAAGCTCGTAACGAAGGGCGCGATCTTGCTCGCGAAGGTAATGAAATTATCCGAGCAGCTTGCAAATGGAGTCCTGAACTAGCCGCAGCTTGTGAAGTATGGAAGGCGATCAAATTCGAGTTCGAGCCGGTAGATACTATTGATTAACTAGATAAAACTAAAGATAAAGAAGGTATAAATAAAAAAGAAACGAAATAAAAAGAGAAAAAAATCAGTTATGAAATGCAGTAATTCTTCTTTATTCTTCTAATTGATTGCAATTAAACTCGGCTCAATCTTTTTTAGAAAAAAAAGATTGAGCCGAATAAAAATAGATCATGATATGATCATGAGACTTGACAAATTGAGATTCGTCTATTCTATATATCTAGAATATATATATTAAGGTATAATACAATAAAGAAATACAAATAAAATAATAAAATAATAAAATATAGTATTATCATATGATAATGATAATGGAATCAAATACGCAGTATTTACAGAAAAAAGTCTTCGTTTATTGGGAAAGAATCAATATACTTTTAATGTCGAATCGGGATTCACTAAGACAGAAATAAAGCATTGGGTCGAACTCTTCTTTGGTGTTAAGGTGGTAGCTGTGAATAGCCATCGACTACCTGGAAAAGGTAGAAGAATAGGACCTATTCTGGGCCATACAATGCATTACAGACGTATGATCATTACCCTTCAACCGGGTTATTCTATTCCACTTCTAGATAGAGAAAAAAACTAAAGGAGAATGAATGAAAAAAGACATAGTTTGGAAGTTAGACCTTTTTATAGGACTCTCTTTCAATTTCAAAAAAGAGGACGTTTGAAACTTTTAACAGGCGTAATCGTGAGTCAACAAGTGACTCGAACTGTGTGTAAAAAAAGAAGCATTTTTTTTTTTTCAAAATGCTAGAACTAGATAAGGAAGTTTTCTATAACCTTGAGAAAAAGGATAAAAAGGTAGTTTTTTTTTAGTTTATGACTCCGATCAAGAGCGAGAAATCCTTGATTTGGGATTGGACATAGAACCTGGACCCATCGTAGAGACGTTTAGTTCAAAAGAAAGGATCGTATCCTGATGGTAAGAATTATACTTTCGTGGAAATACAGCGCTATAGACTTCAATGCGGTAGAGTAGACGTTTTGTTTCTAATTTTTCTGGACCAAACCTCCGCTCCGACCCAACGATACAATGAATTTTTTCTGTTCATATTCATAAATAAAAAAGATTCGGAATCGCAATGCTACTATATGCGTCCAGAGGAGTATTTGGAATAATATTCTTCTATAATCCATTATTGCGGGGGGTCTTACTAACAGGGCTTCGCTGCACGGGACAGGTCTTCGTCGAAAAGCTAACTCCACCCGGCATTTTCATACCCTTTCTTTGGGTGGTATATCGCCTTTTAAAGTCTAAGAGGGTAGTAGGGGATCTATAGTAGGTAAGATAATTTGCCCTTTGATTTTGATTGAATATACTATTTTTCCGCCTTTACCACGCATTATTGTATGCGCTTCTAGAGAAGTATGTATGCAGGAAGTAAATTCTAACCGCTTTCTTTTGAATCCAATTTCAAATTAGATTAGAAAGATAGAAAGGCCATGAGGATGGGAAAATCAAAATAAAATCTTTTTAATTAGTTCTCCTTTTTTGGAATTTTCTTATTATCCTTTCATTTTTTTTACAGAATATTTTTCAAACTAAAAATAAAAAATACAATACAATAGTCAATATTCCTTATAATAGATATACTTAATTATATCATAAGAATCTTAAGATATTTTTCGACTAGATAGAAATAGTAAATTTGAATTGAGACACCTATTCCATGACGGATTTAAACTTACCTTCTATTTTCGTGCCTTTAGTAGGCTTAGTATTTCCGGCAATTGCAATGACTTCTTTATTTCTTTATGTGCAAAAAAATAAGATTGTCTAGTATTTTTTAGTGTAAGTAATATAATATGGTAGGGTATGTGGCTTTTTCTACACACACTTTCTACACACAAATGAAAAACGGTTATGGATGCGGATATAGGCTACGAGCATAAATGCATGAATATGCAGAGCCAGGTATAGCGAGTTTTATTTTATTTATTTTAATTGAATCAACGAATATTTTTTGAATAGAAAGTCAATGTATCTAACCTATTATTTCACAGGAGTACTAGTTGCTGAAGGCGATTTCAGAATCAAAAAAAGTAAAGTCAAAATTATTTAGCTTATTCTCTCAATTTCAATCGACCGCTGCTGGATTTAGTATATCTAATATGAATTGGCGATCAGAACACATATGGGTAGAACTTCTAAAAGGTTCTCGAAAAAGGGGTAATTTTTTCTGGGCCTGTATTCTTTTTCTAGGTTCACTAGGATTCTTATCGGTTGGGATTTCCAGTTATCTTGGTAAGAATATTATATCTATACTTCCATCTCAAGAAATTCTTTTTTTTCCGCAGGGGGTCGTGATGTCTTTCTACGGAATCGCAGGCCTATTCATTAGCTCCTACTTGTGGTGTACTATTTTGTGGAATGTAGGTAGTGGTTATGACCGATTCGATAGAAAAGAGGGAATAGTGTGCATTTTTCGTTGGGGATTCCCTGGAATAAAACGTCGCGTCTTCCTTCGATTCCTTATGCGGGATATCCAATCAATTAGAATTCAGGTTAAAGAGGGTCTTTATCCTCGTCGTATTCTTTATATGGAAATCCGGGGCCAGGGGATCATTCCCTTGACTCGTACTGATGATAAATTTTTTACTCCACGAGAAATTGAACAAAAAGCTGCCGAATTGGCCTATTTCTTGCGCGTACCAATTGAAGTATTTTGAGGTATCTTTTTTGAACTGAGTTGAATGAAGAAAAGAAGAATTGGAAGAAGAAAAGTTTTCTCAACACAGGGAGGAAGTCCCTTCTAAATTGGATTTGTTATTGTAAGGGGATTTTTAAGTATTTATCTAAAGGAAGGAACAAACGAGGATAAGAGAAATTTGCTTTTAATTTTTTTTTATCCAAGTTAGATATATCGCATACTATTCTTCCTTTTTCATCCGAAAGGGCTTTTTTTTTATTCTATTTCACTATTTCATTCCATCTAGATCTAAGAAAGAACCCAATGCACTGAAATTCCACTAATAACTAATATACAAAAAAGAAGAATAGATACAGGGTATCAAACCTATAGAGTTTTTGCTTCAAAGAAATAGAAATATCATGAAATAGAAATATCATCATATAGAGTCAGGGAATGGAATAGAGTCAGCGAATGAAGCATATTCATTAACAACTCCATTTACAGATCAAAAATGAAAAAAAAGAAAGCATTGCCTTCTTTACTATATCTTGTATTTATCGTACTTTTGCCTTGGGGGGTCTCTTCCTCATTTAACAAATGTCTGGAACTTTGGATTAAGAATTGGTGGAATACCAGGCAATCCGAAACTCTCTTAACTGATATTCAAGAGAAAAGGATTCTAGAAAGATTCATAGAATTAGAAGAACTTTCTCTCTTGGACGAGATGATAAAAGGGAAACTAAAGAACATGTACAAAAACCTCCTACAGGAATACACAAGGAAATAATACAATGGGTCAAAATAAATAATGAGGATCATCTCCATACCATTTTGCATTTCTCGACAAATATAATCTGTTTGGCTATTCTAAGTGGTTCTTTTTTTCTGGGTAAAGAGGAACTTGTCATTTTGAATTCTTGGGTTCAGGAATTCTTCTATAATTTAAATGACTCAATAAAAGCTTTTTTTATTCTTTTAGTTACTGATTTTTTTGTTGGATTTCACTCCACCCGTGGTTGGGAACTAGTAATTCGTTGGGTCTACAACGATTTTGGATGGGCTCCTAACGAGCTTATTTTCACTATTTTTGTTTGTAGTTTTCCAGTAATTCTAGATACATGTTTGAAATTTTGGGTCTTTTTTTGTTTAAATCGTCTATCTCCTTCGCTTGTAGTCATTTATCATTCAATTAGTGAAGCATAAATTCATTTGATCTCCCGATATTAATATTAATCAAATTAGCAAGCATCTTTTTTTAGAAAGAAAGCCCTTTTCCATTTTAGCAAAATTCTTTCTATTTATACCTACTTTAAGGTATTCATCATTGCAGTACAACTGTTGCAGTAGAATGACAACAGATTCGTGTATAGGGAACTAGATTAGCTTAGCTACCTATCTAATTTATTGTAGAAATTCTGGGATCTGCGATTGGACATGGAAAATAGAAATACTTTTTCTTGGGTAAAGGAACAGATAACTCGATCGATTTCTGTATCGATCATGATATACGTAATAACTCGGACATCTATTTCAAATGCATATCCCATTTTTGCGCAGCAGGGTTATGAAAACCCACGAGAAGCAACTGGACGAATTGTATGTGCCAATTGCCATTTAGCTAGCAAGCCCGTCGATATTGAAGTTCCCCAAGCTGTGCTTCCCGATACTGTATTTGAAGCAGTTCTTCGAATTCCTTATGATATGCAATTGAAACAAGTTCTTGCTAATGGAAAAAAGGGAGGGTTGAATGTAGGTGCTGTTCTTATTTTGCCCGAGGGATTCGAATTAGCGCCGCCCGATCGTATTTCCCCTGAGTTAAAAGAAAAGATAGGAAATCTTGCTTTTCAGAGTTATCGTCCCGATAAAAAAAACATTCTTGTGATAGGCCCTGTTCCCGGTAAGAAATATAGTGAAATTGTCTTTCCCATTCTTTCCCCTGATCCTGCTACGAAGAAAGATGCTCATTTCTTAAAATATCCCATATATGTAGGGGGAAACCGAGGAAGAGGACAGATCTATCCTGATGGTAGCAAGAGTAACAATACAGTCTATAATGCTACGTCAACAGGTATAGTAAGAAAAATACTACGTAAAGAAAAGGGGGGGTATGAAATATCCATAGTTGATGCATCAGATGGACGCCAAGTGATTGATATTATACCTCCCGGACCAGAACTTCTTGTTTCAGAGGGGGAATCCATCAAGCTTGATCAACCATTAACAAGCAATCCTAATGTGGGAGGTTTTGGTCAGGGGGACGCAGAAATCGTGCTTCAGGATCCATTACGTGTCCAAGGCCTTTTGTTCTTCTTCGCATCCGTTATTTTGGCACAAGTTTTTTTGGTTCTCAAAAAGAAACAGTTTGAAAAGGTTCAATTGTACGAAATGAATTTCTAGGTCCCGGGATTTCTTACCATCAAGTTGGTAAAAAGCCTCGATTTATTGGCAATTGCTAGAATTATCTATGATCTATTTTGGAAATCCTTTTTTTGTTTAGACTGCTTTTTGTTTATGAGATGTCTGGAATTCCTTATTTATATCCCATGCAAAAGAAGAGAATCCAAGGCAAAGGCGAGAACAATCAAATTAAAATTTCTTCTTTTTCGGAGGGATTGCAGGTCTTCTTAATCGTCTATTCGGCACAAGAAAAAGCCTTTTTCTTGTGCCGATTCTTCTTGTATCAAAATAAGAATCCTTTTTCTTCCTAATTCGTCAAAGATTACTATTTCTTCTTTATTCGGGTCTGTCTCTTGGACCTCTTTTTCTTTTGCTTAGGTTTAGCCGAGGTAGTGGACAAACAGAGGGGAAGAAAATATGGCGGGGGAAAAATTTCTTGTGATTGTGAGCAAATTGCTTGGCTTGTTTAATTAAGTTCAACTTCAAATTTACAGAAATTTTGCAAAAAAAAAGTAAACTCTTCCATTGAAGGTTTTTTTATTTTTAGGCTAGTTGAATAGTTTTGATTAAGGTTTTATTAGTTTATTACTCGAAACTAAATCAAGGATTTTCAGGATACTTCCTTCGTGGAATAAGATATTGGATCCTCGAGTGATCTCTTTTTCTTGTTGCTTCATAAGAGTGAATCGAATAGATTCAATTCGCGTTATAAGAGTAAAATAAAAATTCCGCGGGTCCTTTCCGCTCTAATCAGATAAAGGGGGGTAAGGACCCGCTAAGCTCCTACTTTTTCATGTTTACAATCTGGTCCCTCCGATTACTATAGAGATGAACCCAATCCAGAATATGAACCATAAAAGAAAACACCTACTAAACCAATCACAGCAATACCAGCTACAGTACCTATCAGCCAAAGAGGAATTCTTCCAGTAGTATCGGCCATTTCCCCTACTTTCCTCCACATTTTATCAATTGGTCATGCTAGAGACAAAAACAGTCATGGGTAGTTATAAGGATGGTATCCTTCCAAATGGGATAAGAGAATTCTTATTAGTCTCTTTCTTTCTCTCAATTGAAGAAGTAATTGGAAAATAAAACAGCAAGTACAAAAATGAGTAATAAACCCCAGTATAGACTGGTACGATTCAATTCAACATTTTGTTCATTCGGGTTTGATTGTGTCATAGTTCTATAGTTGGAATTTGTTTTATCGTTGGATGAACTGCATTGCTGATATTGATCCCAAGAAAAAAACAGTAGGTACAGCTAGTCCGTGAATAGCCAGCCATCGCACTGTAAAAATAGGATAGGTTCGATCTATGGTCATTGAGGGCCTCCTAAAAGGATCTACTAAATTCATCGAGTTGTTCTAAAGAATCAAAACGGTCGGTTATTAACGGAATTCCTTGTCGGCTTTCCGTGAAATACTCGTTTGGCCTAGGACTTCCAAACACGTCATAAGCTAAACCCGTACTGACAAATAACCAACCCGCAATGAATAGGGAAGGTATAGTAATGCTATGAATAACCCAGTATCGAATACTGGTAATAATATCAGCAAAAGAACGTTCTCCCGTGCTTCCAGACATGCTGAACTCCCAAAATTTTTGTACATTCAAAAAAGGAATTGATTCCGTAAAAGATGGGATCGACCAGTAAATAGAAAATTACTGATATTTCATCCTTGTGAGATTGTCAATTTTGTACCAAAGGTGTATTTTGAGTATACCGAATTAGTATAGCTATCCTTCCTATGGCACAGCAATCTGGTTTTGCCTGGTTCCGAAACATAATTACTTTTTTATTTTTTTTTTGTCTATAGGTAAGCTATATGTTATTCAAGGCATCAATAGAAAACCCCATTTTTGTAGGTTCTACTTACTTTTCATTGGCTTCGGAATAATAGAGTAATTCGGAATAGCAGCCAAAATCTTGGGAAAATCTAAGTTAATGATCAATAGGTTTGGATAAATAATTTAGGAAGGATATTCTCATACTGACACAATACAAGGACAAGTATATGTGAAATCTATCCTTTCATAATTCGTAATTCATCCTTGTATTGTTTGTTGGATTAGGTCTAACTTTCTTGACCAAACTGCGAGCGCGGAACTTTACGAGATGAAATAGGGAAAGACAGAAGATAGAATAGAACTTAAAAGGATAATTGAAGTGACTCGTCTTCGAATCTACTTTGGTTGGAGTTCGAAAAAGGAATAAAAATAAAGTAAATTCAAGGAAGAGCTTTCTTTTTTTTTTTTTTTTAACAGCCCCTTGGCAGGTCGTGGAATGCTTTTGTTCTCCTCTTATTCCATATGGAATACAATCAGTTAAAATAAGAAGGAATAGGGGAATATTCGATCGTTCACTCCAAAAAGAGGGTCCTATTGAAAAAGAAATTATCCAAAATAGAAAGAAGTTTTTTTTTTCAAATTCAATTGTTTATTTATCTCTTATTCAAAAATTTCCCTGAAAATTGAATTTCTTTTTTTCATTCAATGGGGTTAGATGATCTAGTTCTTAATATTATTACTTTACTCAATTGACAAATTCCACAACAAATCTCTTGATTCGGAATTAGGGACTCATGTATCATCTGATGAATCCACTTTCTTTTACACTTCTGTATCTTACTCTATCTTGTTTTTTAGTATTATCTAAAATAACTGATGAATTATGAATTTTCCATAACTTAGGTAAATGCTTTACCAACATATGTAGTGTAGTAAAAAAAAATAAATGGAATTTAACTCTTTCATGCTTACTTTAACTAGTTATTTTGGTTTTCTACTGGCTGCTTTAACTATAACCCCAGCTCTATTTATTGGCTTGAACAAGATACGCCTTATTTGAATTGACTGAATAATTATAATTCAGAAAAGAAAAATCTTTCTTTGGGATTCCTGGCATTCTACGACTCTTTTCCAGACTAATTAGGAATTCTTTTCTTGGTCATTGAGATTCGTGGATAATTTAGAGTACTATTTAGGGATAGATCGTACCTCTTTTTTTATCCCCTCGAACAAATCGAAATGATTGAAGTTTTTCTATTTGGAATCGTCTTAGGCCTAATTCCTATTACTTTAGCGGGATTATTCGTGACTGCGTATTTGCAATACAGGCGTGGGGATCAGTTGGATCTTTGATTGAGTCATTTTTTTTTTTTGATTGACCTCCTCCAGACCAGAGAGGAGGTCAAATTGAAATTGGAGTTACAATTCAATTTTGTTAAGTTATTTTACTCTGCTTCGACATAAAATAGATGGAATCACGCTCTGTAGGATTTGAACCTACGACATCGGGTTTTGGAGACCCGCGTTCTACCGAACTGAACTAAGAGCGCTTTCATTCATTCAAAAAGAAAATCTTTTTCTATTCCTAATGTATCTCACGTACGTATAGTCTCCACAAATTCAAGTTATACCCACTTTACTTTAATTGATCTCGTCGCTACTGCCTATAAAGAAGAAAGAAGTAATAGGTAGGGATGACAGGATTTGAACCTGTGACATTTTGTACCCAAAACAAACGCGCTACCAAGCTGCGCTACATCCCTTTTCCAAATTAAATTGTTGTACAATGCCATTGTACACAATTCCTGTCTTCTTTTCCACATCATAATTTTCTTCTTCTTTCTTTCTCTATCTATATATAGAACCCTCGTGTCATTTCTTCTTTTTGGTCTCATATAATTAAGGAATTATATACATATAAAATCCAATATAATTTCGCCTATAAAAGAAGGATTACTTTTCCTTGGTAATATATAGGAAGAAGGGGTCATCTTTTTCTTTTTTAGGGATAGGAAAATTTCGTCGATATGGTTCATTTTATATATAGCATAACAATCTTGGGCAAGAGTTTATGATCATATATGTATTCCAACAAGGAAGGAGGATTTTCAATGCGGGATATAAAAACATATCTCTCTGTAGCACCCGTGCTAAGTACTCTATGGTTTGGTGCTTTAGCAGGTTTATTGATAGAAATTAATCGTTTATTCCCAGATGCTTTGTCATTCCCTTTTTTTTAATTCTAGTTATTGCTATGGGAGGGATAGATTTCTTCGTGATATGACAAAATTTGATCCTTTTCAATCTTTTTTTAGTATCGGAAGGAAAAAGAAAGAAAAGATGGATTGGGTTGAACCTCAGAGTCATTAAAAATTTGGTAAACCCCATTTTTGAAAATAGAAATTCAATTTAAAGGGGTACCCAAGCTAAATAAGGCCTCAGAAATCAGAGCATAGAAAAGGCGGGGCTGGCTAATTAAATGAAAGGATTTCGAACCAAAATCTTTGCTAATTCGACAAGGATTGTATTCTTTAATTATTTCTCTATTTTTTATTACTTAATTAAAGAATAAAAAAAAATTATTCTAATGAATTTTATTCTTCTTCTTCGGATTCAAAATAGAAGAATAAAAGAATAAGTAGAAGAATTAAGTTAAGTCAATCCAAAAAGAAAAGGAGGTTCATGGCCAAGGGAAAAGATGTTAGAATCAGAGTTATTTTGGAATGCATCAGTTGTGTTCGAAAAGGTGCCAATGAGGAATCGACGGGGATTTCTAGATATAGTACTCAAAAGAATCGCCACAATACACCCGGACAATTAGAATTCAAAAAATTTTGTCGTTATTGTCGCAAGCATACGACTCATCACGAAATAAAGAAATAGGAACATCGTGTGTTTGATCTTTCCAAACAACAGAAAGAGTAAGAACTTCATATTTAATATATAAAGAAAACATAGTATAGAATACAAAATACAAATCAACTCATCTGATTTCCGGTAGATATTATTTCATATGTATAGAGGGTATTCATATACTATAATATGAATCAAATAAGATATGGATCAAAGAAAAACTACTTCTTCTGGATCCTAAATTAATAAAATAAAGAAGTGAATTTTCAAATTTTCAAATTTTAAATAAGGAATAAATCATGTATACATCTAAACAACCTTTTCTTAAATCTAAGCAACCCTTTAGTAAATCCAAGCAAACTTTTAATAAATCCAAGCAACCCTTTCGTAAATCCAAGCAAACTTTTCGTAAATTCAAGCAACCTTTTCGTAAATCTAAACAACCTTTTCGTAGGCGTCCCCGGATTGGCCCGGGAGATCGAATTGATTATAGAAACATGAGTTTAATTAATAGATTTATTAGTGAACAAGGAAAAATATTATCGAGACGAATAAATAGATTAACCTTGAAACAACAACGATTAATTACTCTTGCTATAAAACAGGCTCGTATTTTATCTTTCTTACCGTTTCGTAACTATGAGAACGAAAAGCAATTTCAAGCCCAGTCAATTTCAATAATTACAGGTTCTAGACCCAGAAAAAATAGACATATTCCTCAATTAACGCAAAAGTACAATTCCAATCGAAACTTAAGAAACAACAACCAAAATTTAAGAAACAACAACCGGAACTTAAGTTCCGATTGTTGATGTTTTATTCGAATTCGAAAGGGCCAGACCTATATATATTATAAAGAAAGTAATCCAGCTCGTTGATTCCTACCACTTAATCTTAATTTATTGTATCTTCCCGGAGTTCCCTCTCCGGGAATTCATCTTTTATTATTCCAGTATATTACTTTATTTATACCTTTAATTGATGATCTTTATTTTATTGGAAATCGTGTAAAGATTATTTGGATTTGATACAGCTACTTGTGCAAGCATTTTACGATTAAGAATCAATTTCTTCTTGTACAGGTTGTGTATTAATTTACTATAACTATCGAATACTTTATATACCCGCGTTGCTGCGTTTATCCGAGTGATCCACAAACGACGAAAATCCCTCTTTTGCCTACCTCTATCTCGATGAGAGGAAACAAAAGCTCTTTTTACCTGTTGGGTAATCATTCGATTAAGTCTTAAATGAGCCCCTCTAAAGTTTGAGGCAAATGAACGCATTTTTGTTCGTCGTCTCCGGGCTATATATCCTCGCGGAACTCTGGTCATTGAATCAAATTAACCTTAATGAATAACTAATGATTTCTCTTCTTTTAGCCACCCTTTTTCTCATTAATAACAAAACTAATTATTCCGATATATAAAATATTAATTCCAATGGCTTTTGCTATAGTAACCTTCCCAACCACGATTTTTTATTCCACTCCGTTCAGTTATTTCTATACGAAATAACAAATTCATTCTAATAATACTAAAAAAAATAGTGGGTTCCATCGTTTCTATGGTTCCCTTTTAAACGGTGAGGCCCTCTCTATACACCGGAGCCCTTTCTTTCATCAAAAGGTATTGCGAACTTGTATAGTCCACATTCTTTGGCTCTACCTATCCATTATAGAGTAAATAGCTCTTTTCACAATAAGAGTTATCCATACAGTGACGGTATTTAATTATGAAAGTTGGCTAAGTAGCTGACCCTGTTAGTCCGTTCTTTTAAGATAAAGGAGCATAAGCCTTTTTCTTTTTATTACTATTTCCTCCGCTTAATGGATAACCATTTGCTACCAATGGGAGAATTGCTTCTTATTTCCAATTTAGATAATTGGATTTGCACCAAAGGAAACCATAAATTCCATATACCATAGAAATCTAGGATAGAGAAGCTATATCCTATTCATTGGTACTAATCATGGATACTTCAATTTTTTTTATATTTGTTTGAAGTCATGATCTGAACGAGTCGCACATACACCCTAGCACATGTTCCTCGACGCTGAGGGCATCCTTTAAGCGCGGCCGTTTTTCGAGCATTTCGTATTGGCTGTCTTGCGTTTCTAATAAGTTGTTTAACCGTCGGCATGTTGTATGTATATAGAAAAAAATGGATTGGTTTAGATCCATCTTAACCTGATGATTGCTCATCATGAAGTCTTTCTATTTTCTATTAAATCGAGGAAAACACGAATTTAGCTGTGAAATAACTTTACAAGAAATCCGGACACTACCAATCCTTAAACATTTCTGGAAACCACACTGGATCAGTATCGCAGTGCTTGTCAATCATTTCATCCCCTACAATATCGACAAGTCCATAAGCTTTGGCTTCGTCTGCTGACATAAAAACATCCCTTTCCATGTCTTCGGATACAACCCAAAAAGGCTTGCCTGTTCTTACTGCATAAACCCTTGTGATCATTTCGCGAACTTTGTGTAACTCTTCTACTTCTAGTAAAAATTCTGGTGTCCTTGCCCGATAATAAGCACTAGCAGGTTGGTGAAGCATAATCCTCGCGTGAGGGAATGCTATACGCTTGGTGGGTTCTCCTCCAAGCAGAATGAAGGACGCCATGGAGGCGGCTATTCCGAGGCATATTGTATATATATCTGGTGTCACCGTTTGCATCGTATCAAAAATAGCCATTCCTGAGATTAGCCACCCGCCTGGGGAGTTTATAAACAAAAAAATATCACTAATTCCATCTTCTATACTCAGATATACCATGAGACCTGTAATATGATTCGTGATCTCGCAACGAATCTCTTGACCTAAAAAAAGTGTCCTTTCTCGATACATAACATTGTATAAGTCAACCCAAGTCGCTTCTTCATCTCCAGGAATCCGGTAAGGTACTTTTGGAACACCAATGGGCATATTAGATTAATATTATTAAATTTAAGTAAGAAAACCACACTTTAATATGGAAACGTAAGAATGGAACAGAAAGAAAGAATCCGCAGTTTATTGTCTTAATTTTTATTCTTATTCTATATGAATATTATAGATTCTATTAATACGTAGATTGAAAGGTTATACATATAAGGAATGTAAGACAGATTGAATAAAGAAAAGGGAATGGGTGATTTGAATGCTAAACAAAGAGGGGTAGCGATCTATTCTTCGTTTTTTCCAAATTGGCCAAGTTACCCATTGCATATTGGCACTTATCGAGTATAGAATAGATCTGCTTCTCTTTCTTCTTATGAACAGAATTGGCTTCTTATTTTTAATGGAATGAAATAAATATTCGCGCTTTCTGACACAGAATCCCCTAGAAGGGTTAGGTACATAGGATATGGATAGTCTTTTTCAATGCGATAAAATAAAGCGACATCGTGTCTATTTTTCTTTGCTAAAGGGGTATTTCCATGGGTTTGCCTTGGTATCGTGTTCATACTGTCGTATTGAATGATCCGGGTCGATTGCTTGCGGTGCATATAATGCACACAGCTCTAGTTTCTGGTTGGGCTGGCTCAATGGCTTTATACGAATTAGCAGTTTTTGATCCCTCTGATCCTGTTCTGGATCCAATGTGGAGACAAGGTATGTTCGTAATTCCCTTCATGACTCGTTTAGGAATAACGGATTCGTGGGGTGGTTGGAGTATTTCAGGAGGAACTGTAACAAATCCGGGTATTTGGAGTTATGAAGGTGTGGCAGGTACGCATATTGTGTTTTCTGGCTTGTGTTTCTTGGCAGCGATCTGGCATTGGGTATATTGGGACCTAGAAATATTCTCTGATGAGCGGACGGGAAAACCCTCTTTGGATTTGCCCAAGATCTTTGGAATTCATTTATTTCTTGCAGGGGTGGCTTGCTTTGGCTTTGGGGCATTTCATGTAACGGGTTTGTATGGTCCTGGGATATGGGTATCCGATCCTTATGGACTAACTGGAAAAGTACAAGCTGTAAATCCAGCGTGGGGTGCAGAAGGTTTTGATCCTTTTGTTCCGGGGGGAATAGCTTCTCATCATATTGCTGCGGGTACATTGGGTATATTAGCGGGCTTATTCCATCTTAGTGTCCGTCCGCCTCAACGTCTATATAAAGGATTACGTATGGGCAATATTGAAACTGTACTTTCCAGTAGTATCGCTGCTGTTTTTTTTGCAGCTTTCGTAGTTGCTGGAACTATGTGGTATGGGTCAGCAACGACCCCAATCGAATTATTTGGGCCTACTCGTTATCAGTGGGATCAGGGATACTTTCAGCAAGAAATATATCGAAGAGTTAGCAATGGTTTAGCCGAAAATCTTAGTTTATCAGAAGCTTGGTCTAAAATTCCCGAAAAATTAGCCTTTTATGATTATATTGGTAATAATCCGGCAAAAGGGGGATTATTCAGAGCAGGCTCAATGGACAATGGGGATGGAATAGCTGTTGGATGGTTAGGACATCCCGTCTTTAGAGATAAAGAAGGACGTGAGCTTTTTGTACGCCGTATGCCTACTTTTTTTGAAACATTTCCGGTTGTTTTGGTAGATGAGGAGGGAATTGTTAGAGCAGACGTTCCTTTTAGAAGAGCAGAATCCAAATATAGTGTTGAACAAGTAGGTGTAACGGTGGAGTTCTATGGTGGCGAACTTAATGGAGTAAGTTATTCTGATCCTGCTACTGTAAAAAAATATGCGAGGCGTTCTCAATTAGGGGAAATTTTTGAATTAGACCGGGCTACTTTGAAATCTGATGGTGTTTTTCGCAGCAGTCCAAGGGGTTGGTTCACTTTTGGTCATGCTACCTTTGCTTTGCTCTTCTTTTTCGGACACATTTGGCATGGCGCTAGAACATTGTTCCGAGATGTTTTTGCTGGTATTGATCCAGATTTGGATGCTCAAGTGGAATTTGGAACATTCCAAAAAGTGGGAGATCCAACTACAAGGAAACAGGCAGTTTGATACACATTGTTATAGTATCTTTCACCTCTCTTTTTTGATTTGACATGGGAAACATCTCCCATCCTTTCTTTGACTCTTTTTCTTTCTTTATATGGGAAATTATCCCAAATGACAAATGAATAGGTGTGGAAGTTATAATTGTAAATAAACCAGGATCGAATCTATGGAAGCATTGGTTTATACGTTCCTTTTAGTTTCGACTTTAGGGATAATTTTTTTCGCTATCTTCTTCCGAGAACCACCTAAGGTTCCACCAACTCCAACTAAAAGAATAAAATAATTTCATTTAAGTAAGAAGTCCCCCTATCTGGGAGACTTCTTACTTAAATTAGTCTCCGTGTTCTTCGAATGGATCTCTTAATTGTTGAGAGGGTTGCCCAAACGCGGTATATAAGGCATACCCAGTAAAGCTTACAAGTAAACCAGATATGGAGATGGCGACTAAAGTTGCTGTTTCCATTTTTATAGAATTTCAAGATTACAATGGATCTACGAAAAGATCGTGTATTTACAACTACAACGGAATAGTATACAAAGTCAACACCAATGATTAAATAGAATTTATGGCTACACAAACCGTTGAAGATAGTTCTAAACCTAGGCCAAAACGAACTGGTGCAGGTAGTTTACTGAAACCCTTGAATTCGGAATATGGGAAAGTCGCCCCGGGTTGGGGGACTACTCCTTTTATGGGGATCGCAATGGCTTTATTCGCTATATTCCTATCTATCATTTTAGAAATTTATAATTCTTCCGTTTTACTGGACGGAATTTTAACCAATTAGGTTTCTACTAACTAAAACTAGGAAGTCAGAGTTTTTCCATCCAAAAAAGCCTTTCTAGTTTAAGATCTACATTTCTAGATATTATGGTAGTTCGACCGCGGAATTTTTTTGTTTCGGTATCTCTGGAATATGAGTGTGTGACTTGTTAGAATTGATCCTATTGATAATACATAGAAAGGGCCTGTTATCTCTATCAAGATGATTCTAATTCGTCAGATATTATTTATTCTAGTATCTGGAACACGAAATAGATAGAGTGGATCAAAAAAAAATGGAACTATGATTCATACTCACTATTAAGACCTCGCAACCAGACTGAAAAATTCAAGTAGTTCTTAAATAAAAATAAAAAAGAAATTTTCTTCCTTCCAATTTTGTTTGCCCAAAAGACAACTTTTTTTCTCTCGATTTTGTCGAGTCATTACACTGATTCAATAAATGATTATCAAGCGGTTCTTATTCGAAGAACCCTTGCCTTTTGTTTAGCTTGAGACTAAATCATCGTGGCTCTAGTATGAATC
>NW_028260610.1:12500-27500 GCF_056163025.1 Triticum urartu
TATTGGCCCACCATTGATTAGAAGATTTAGCTTGTATGAATCGCTATTGGTTTGATACGAATAATGACAATCGTTTCAGTATGTTAAGGATACAGATGTATCCACAATTCATTTAGAGTTACTTAATAGTCTATTTCTTATACCATATCTCTATCCCGTGAAATTCTCGAGCCAAAAGATGGATGCATATGCTGTGTTTCATTTTGCTAAATGATATCAATTAAATGGTGTATCAATTCCATAAATTGCATATAGCAATAAATAAATCAGCAAAATTCTTTCTAATATTTTAGATAGAAGAAACATTTCTTCTATCTAAAATATTAGAAAGAATGTACCCTTCTATCCAAATCCAATTTGCATCGATAAAATAAATCCAAATTCCAGTAGTAGATGAATAATTGCAAATTTGTGTGTGTACGAGATTAGAATAACTTCAAAATAACTGACATAATTTTGTATTTTTCCTGATCAGAAAAATACATGAAAAAGAAAGGAGGTAGAAAAATTTTTGGATTTATGGTTAAAGAAGAAAAAGAAGAAAACAGGGGTTCTGTTGAATTTCAAGTATTCAGTTTCACCAATAAGATACGGAGACTTGCTTCACATTTGGAATTACACAAAAAAGATTTTTCATCGGAAAGAGGTCTACGAAGACTTTTGGGAAAACGTCGACGTTTGCTGGCTTATTTGGCAAAGAAAAATAGAGTACGTTATAAGAAATTAATCGGTCAGTTGAATATTCGGGAGCAGTAATTTAATCGTTCAAATTTTTTTCTTGTTTTATTATTTTTTTAGTAGTCTTATAGTAGTCTTAGATTTTTCATTTTGATGAGCCTCGCTTTGAGGAATTCATGGAATAATCCATTTTCATGGAATAATGAATTAAGGAAGAAAGGATATGAGTCTACCGCTTACAAGAAAAGATCTCATGATAGTCAATATGGGCCCTCAACACCCATCAATGCATGGTGTTCTTCGACTGATCGTTACTCTCGATGGTGAGGATGTTATTGATTGTGAACCCATATTAGGGTATTTACACAGAGGAATGGAAAAAATCGCGGAAAACCGAACTATTATACAATACTTACCTTATGTAACAAGGATATAGAGAGATTGTAGAAAGGGGATAGGATAGTTATTTTTGCAAGAGACTTGTTGTAAATTCCTTAACTTAAGAAAGAAAAAAGAATAAAAACACAGATACATAACATAAAAAAAAGAATAAATAAGACGAGATTCGACCTCCCCCTACATATTTAATTTCCTCTCCTATACAAAAACTAGCAAGACCCACTCCATTGGTAATTCCATCAATAACACCCTTATCAAAAAACTCCGTGAGTTCGGTTAACCCTCTTATACCGAGGGTAAAGACCCTAGTATAGAAAATATCTATATAACCACGATTATATGACCAACTGTATATATTTTTTTTTACTTGATCTAAAAATTCTTTTTTAGGATTTCCTTTGTAAAAAGAGTTTATTAAATCCAAATTCTGAAAAAAAGAATAAGCGGATCCATAGAAGATATATGCTATGAATAAACCAAAGATAGCTAGACTTACAGAAGAAATTGCATTAGTAATAAATTCATATGAATTTACAAAAGAATTAGAACTTTCCTGGGTAAAGTTTATTGAGGGAGTTAACCACTTTGATAATATGGTTAACTCTGCTATTCCATTACCAATTCCTCCATTATCAAAAGAGATTCCTATGAATCCAATGAACAAAGTGAAAAGTAGTAATATAAGAAGAGGAAATAACATAGTATTTCCCGTTTCATGCGGATAGGCAAAAGTTTTTTTAGCCCCAAAAGACGTAGTAAAGGATCCTATCCTATTTCTTGTATTACCTTGAATTTTTGGTATATTTTGTGAAAAAAAAGAAACTCCACTCTTGTTGTTGATAAAACGAAATCCCTATTCACTCCTTTGGGTATCCTTTTTCCCCATAAGGATATTGAATACAAGGAACTCTCTTTAGTGCTACTGTAATTTTGAAAATGAACACGCAAATACCCATCAAATGTAAGTAAATATATCCGAAACATATAAAAGGCAGTTAATCCTGCAGTAAAGGAGGCTATTATTCCAAAAAAGGGCGAATACAACCAACTATTACTAAGGATTTCATCTTTGGACCAGAAGCAAGCAAGAGGTGGAATACCACAAAGAGAAAGTGTACCCCATAAAAAAGTAGTTCTTGTGATTGGAATGTATTTTCTTAAACCGCCCATAAGAACCATATTTTGACTTTTATCTGGTGAATATCCAACAAGAGGTTCCATTGAATGAATAACGGATCCGGATCCCAAGAACAATAAAGCTTTTGAATAAGCATGAGTGATCAAATGGAATAAAGCAGCTTGATAAGAACCTATACCTAGAGCTAACATCATATAACCCAATTGAGACATTGTAGAATAGGCTAAGCTTCTTTTAATATCTCTCTGAGCAAGAGCTAAAGTAGCTCCTAAGAATAGTGTTATTGTACCTACTAAAGAAATAAAACTCATTATCAAAGGTAAAGATATGAAAAGAGGAAGAAGTCGAGCTAGAAGAAAAATTCCCGCAGCAACCATAGTTGCTGCGTGTATAAGAGCCGAAATAGGAGTGGGCCCTTCCATAGCATCGGGTAACCATACGTGAAGAGGGAATTGTGCGGATTTCGCAACTGCACCAAGGAATAATAAAAAAGCACACAAAGTAGTAAGTAAAGAGTTAATTCCATTATTAGGAATCCAGTTATTAGCTATTTTGAACAAATCCCTAAACTCTAAACTACCTGTTATCCAAAAAAAACCTAAAATTCCTAATAATAGACCAAAATCCCCTACACGATTAGTTACAAAAGCTTTTTGACAAGCACTCGCTGCGATTGGTCGTGTAAACCAAAAGCCTATCAATAAATAAGAACACATTCCCACGAGTTCCCAAAAAAAATAAATTTGTATCAAATTGGAGCTAGTAACCAATCCCAACATGGAAGTATTGAAAAAACTTATATAAACAAAAAATCTCAAATATCCTTCATCGTGAGACATATAACCATCACTATAAATAAGAACCAGGATTCCTACAGTAGTAATTAGTATTAACATAATAGAAGTAAGTGGGTCAATCAAGTATCCAAATTCTAAAGAAAAATCATTATTGACGGTCCAAGACCATAGATATTGATAGATCGAACTTCCATTTATTTGTTGAATAGACAGTTGAACTGAGAATACCATAGCTATACTTAAGAGTAAAACACTAGGAAAAGCCCATATGCGACGAAGATTTTTTGTTGCTGTCGGAATAAGAATAAGGCCAAATCCCATTGACATAATAACTGGAAGTGGGAGAAGAGGGATTACCCATGCATATTGATATGTATGTTCCATAAGAAAAGAAATTGCAATTTTTACTTCAATTTTTACTTCAATTTTTCTATAAAATTGTTTCCGATTCACCAAACCAATTCTTATCTCTTTCTGAAAGAATAAATAAAAAGAATAAGAAAAAATACTGAAATTCTTAATTTTTCCAAAATTTATCTCATTGAAATAATTAAAAATTAAGAATGGGTTTAGTTGGTTAAATTAAAAAAGTTAATAAAATAACTAGGTAACGAAGTTATTTTATTAACTAAATAAAGATATTTATAAAAATAAAAAAAAAAAAGTGGAATCATTTTACTTTCTATTCATAATTCATTTTTATATTTCTTTAAAACAAAGATGAAACAGCTCTCTTGTTCCATAATTAACTGATTGAGTGAATTCCAATGAAAACCTATGTTTATAAGAAATTATCGAATAGTCCTTACTTCATATAGAACTAAAATTCTAATGACTATAAATTACCTAAGTTTTAGAATGTCTTGTTTAAGAGACTCAGTATTTTTTGTTTTGATTGGAATTCCTTTCCTTTATGGAATACCATTCTGAACTTAATTAACTATTTTCATTTTCCCTTCTTTTTATCCCCCCGTCTTATCTTATATGGGGGATAGGCTTCCATACCATATATCTATATATGGAGTATACTTGATATATAAATAGATATAAATAGATTTAAATGAGAAACCCTTCTATATATTCTATATTATTAAAAAAAAAGTATAAAATATATAAAGAAAAAATGTTAAAAAATTCTTGTTGTCTTATCCGCATTAGACAAAATGAAGTAAAAAATAATTCAAAATTTAATGTATCTTTCAGTATCTAAGTATAAATACTAATAAAAAGAAGAAAGAAGGATTGATTTGCAGCAATAGATGTCTTTCACATACAACTAGAAAAAAGTAATTTCCTTTTTGAATGGCAGTTCCAAAAAAACGTACTTCAATGTCAAAAAAGCGTATTCGTAAAAATATTTGGAAGAAAAAGACTTATTTTTCCATAGTACAATCTTATTCTTTAGTAAAATCAAGATCATTTTCGAGCGGTAATGAGCATCCAAAACCAAAGGGTTTTTCTGGGCAACAAACAAATAATAAGATTTTGGAATAATATGAATTGACTTATCAAAAAAGAATTCCAATTATTTAATAATTTGGATTCTTCTTTGAATGTACTTTTATGTGTCGAATTACTCGGTACAATATTCTTAGAACAAAAAACCCCTCTTATCTTATATATACAAGAAAAAAAAAGTTTTGTTTGGTATACTGTGTGCTAAGTATTCTTTTCCTATCAATGAACTTTTCATAATTTTCCTAATAGAATCCTCATATTCTATTAGGAAAATTATGAAAAGTGGAGTATTCTTACAATAGGACTTACAACTTCCACCTATCTTCTCCAAAATCATAAGGTTAGTAAATCTTATTAATAAGAGCATAAAGACTTTCATTCTAGAAATTTTTAAAAAATCCAAAAAGCCTTTTCTATTTATCCATTTTATTTTAATTTCATCATTAAATAGAAACCCTTTTGGATTTTTTTCATTGTATTGAAAGAATTTTCAAAATGTAAAGGGGAAATTAATTAGAAAAAATTAGTTCTATAATTGCAAGTTAGAAAAAAGAAGTTCCAACTCTTTCAAGCAGTGTTTGTGTTTCTATTGGGCAAAGCAAGAGTTTATTGTAAAAAAAAAAAATGGAAACGATACTACCAAACGAAGTCTATTTTAATGAAAACTCTAATGTTCCTAAATTTTATGGACTTTCCCAATATCGACGATTCCCAAGATAATAGCTATTATTCTTTTAAGTTACCTATTATTTGAAGTTAGCCGCCATGGTGAAATTGGTAGACACGCTGCTCTTAGGAAGCAGTGCTCAAGCATCTCGGTTCGAATCCGAGTGGCGGCATTCTTGAAAAAGAATACAATAGATTAGAAATCAATTCGAAATTTACAATTTTGTAATGGGACCTTCCCCTTATGCTATTTGCAACTTTAGAACATATACTAACTCATATCTCTTTCTCAACGATTTCAATTGTGATTACGATTCATTTTATAACCTTATTAGTTCGTGAACTTGGAGGATTACGCGATTCGTCAGAAAAAGGAATGATAGTTACTTTTTTCTCTATAACAGGATTCTTAGTTTCTCGTTGGGCTTCCTCGGGACATTTTCCATTAAGTAATTTATATGAGTCATTGATCTTCCTTTCATGGGCCCTGTATATTCTTCATACCATTCCTAAAATACAGAACTCTAAAAATGATTTAAGCACAATAACTACGCCAAGTACTATTTTAACGCAAGGCTTTGCCACATCGGGTCTTTTAACTGAAATGCATCAATCCACGATACTAGTACCTGCTCTACAATCTCAGTGGTTAATGATGCATGTCAGTATGATGTTATTAAGCTATGCAACTCTTTTGTGCGGATCCTTATTATCTGCCGCTATTCTAATCATTAGATTTCGAAATAATTTCCATTTCTTTTCTAAAAAGAAAAAAAATGTTTTAAATAAAACATTTTTCTTTAGTGATATTAAATATTTTTATGCAAAAAGAAGTGCTTTAAAAAGAACCTCTGTCCCTTCATTTCCAAATTATTACAAATATCAATTAACGGAGCGTTTGGATTCTTGGAGTTATCGTGTCATTAGCCTAGGATTTACCCTTTTAACCGTAGGTATTCTTTGTGGAGCAGTATGGGCTAATGAGGCCTGGGGATCCTATTGGAATTGGGATCCTAAGGAAACTTGGGCATTTATTACTTGGACCATATTCGCAATTTATTTACATAGTAGAACAAATCCAAATTGGAAGGGTACGAATTCTGCACTTATAGCTTTGATAGGATTTCTTATAATTTGGATTTGTTATTTTGGTATAAATCTATTAGGAATAGGCTTACATAGTTATGGTTCGTTTACATTAACACCTAAATGATTACATAAAATAAAACCTTCATGAAATGAAGGTTTTTACTTTTATGTTTTATTTGAGAACCCCTTGAACGCCTTATCAAAGGGTTCTCAAAAATTCGAGATAGATCTAATTATACTTTTTTACTTATTTCTGCATTATATACTTTTTTACTTATTTCTGCATTAATAGAGCAGACGAGTAAAAAAAAGCAAACCTATTTAGGATAATAATTGGATAAGAGAGCCTCTACCCTGTCAACGGATAGGGAGAGAACAAAATCTGGATAAATACCAATTCCTATTACTGGTAAAAAGATACAGATTAAAATAAAGAGTTCTCGTGGTCCAGAATCCACAAAATTTGCGTTTGGAACATTAAATAGCTTGTATCCATAGAACATCTGGCGTAACATAGATAATAAATAAATAGGAGTTAATATCATTCCAATTGCCATTACAAAAGTAATTAGTGTTTTTGGCATTAACAGAAATTTTGGACTAGTAATTAGTCCAAAAAATACTACTAATTCTGCGACAAAACCACTCATTCCTGGTAAGGCAAGAGAAGCCATTGAAAAGCTACTAAACATGGTAAAAATTTTAGGCATTGGGATAGATATTCCCCCCAGTTCTTCGAGATAAACAAGACGCATTCTATCAGAAGCGGTTCCTGCCAAGAAAAAAAGTGTAGCACCAATAAATCCATGGGATAATATTTGTAAAATAGCTCCATTGAGTCCAATGTTGGTTATGGAACCAATTCCTATAATTATGAAACCCATGTGAGATACAGAGGAATAAGCTATTCTTTTTTTGAAATTTCGTTGACCAAGAGAAGTTGAAGCTGCATAGATTATTTGGATCGCTCCTATTATTACTAACCAGGGCGAAAATAGATAATGAGCATGAGGTAACAATTCCATGTTGATCCGAATCAATCCATATGCTCCCATCTTTAATAATATTCCCGCTAAAAGCATACATGTACTATAATGTGCTTCCCCATGGGTATCTGGTAACCACGTATGTAGGGGTATAATCGGCAATTTGACAGCATAAGCAATAAGGAAGCCAAAATATAAAAGTATTTCCAAGGTTGCAGGGTATGATTGATTAATTAATCTTTCCAAATCTAATCCTGGTTCGTTGGAACCATATAAGCCCATACCCAGAACTCCGATTAAGAAAAAAATGGAACCGCCTGCAGTATACAAAATAAACTTTGTAGCTGAATATAGACGCCTCTTCCCCCCCCACATGGATAAAAGTAAGTAAACAGGAATTAATTCTAACTCCCACATGATAAAAAAAAGTAAAAGGTCTCGCGAAGAAAATAATCCTATTTGACCACTATACATTGCGAGCATCAGGAAATAGAATAATCGCGAATTCCGTGTAATTGGCCAAGCTGCTAAAGTAGCTAAAGTAGTGATAAATCCTGTCAATAAAATAGATCCTAATGAAAGTCCATCGATTCCCAATCTCCAGTGGAAATCGAAGACATCTATCCATTTATAATCCTCCTTTAATTGGATTAAGGGATCCTCCAGTTGGAAATGATAACAGAACGCATAAGTCATTAGAAGGAATTCTAATAAACAAATAGATATAGTATACCACCTAACGACTTTGTTTCCCTTATGAGGTAAAAAGAAAATTAATGAACCTGCAAATATCGGCAAAACAACAAGTATTGTTAACCAAGGAAAATAACTCATGATAAAGTGATAAAGACAAGATACGTTTTGACCAGAAAAGCCCGTGCTCGATTATTTCGAGCACAGGCTTCTTCGGTAAAGAGGAATCAGACGATTCGAGTGAAGTTTTTTGTAACGTATCAATAAGATAGAGCCATGCTACGTGTTGTTTCAGGCCCTAAATAAACGCGGACACTTAAAAAATCTGTCGGGCAGGCAGATTCACATCTCTTACAACCCACACAATCTTCGGTTCTCGGCGCGGAAGCAATTTGCTTGGCTTTACATCCATCCCAGGGTATCATTTCTAATACATCTGTTGGACAAGCTCGTACACATTGAGTGCATCCTATACATGTATCGTAAATTTTTACGGAATGTGACATTGGATCTATAAATTTTTCTTTTCAACATAAAATTTTTCGATCTGGTAAAAATGAAATTAGTACTATAATGAGTCATATGTATTGTAGACACCAGACGAAGCAATGGTTTATCCAAACTTCAAAAAAAAAAATCTATTTTTTAATCTGTTTGTGAGAAAGCGTGAAGAGAGCCAAGAGACTTTAATTTTGGATTTCAACAATAAATAAGAAATAAGAAAGAATTTTACGAATTGTACAGACGAATTCGAATTAGCCAATAAATTGGCTATCGTCTTTTCAATATAAATTATTGCAATATTCAAATTGCAATATCAATGAATTACAAATACAAAAATTCATTTAAGTGAAAAAGAATACTATGCAATAATCTACTAAAAAAAATGGATATTCTCAAATAATACTAAGAAAATAGTATTGATTTCTATTTATTTTAATATGTGCGCCTTTGTTTAGAGGATTCTATGTCTAATTATTCAAAAGTCTAATTATTCAATAAATTAGATTGATTGATACGAGTGGATTTCCTATTACGATGGATGGAAGAAAGAATGGATAGTCCAATAGCGGCTTCAGCAGCTGCAAGGGCTATAACAAAAATTGCGAAAATATCTCCTTTTAATTGGCGACTATCAAATAGATCAGAAAATGTTACGAGATTTAGATTAATTGAATTCAGTATAAGTTCAAGACATATTAGAGCTCTAACCATGTTTCGGCTTGTGATCAATCCATAGATACCAATCGAAAATAAATAGACACTCAAAAAAAGTACATGCTCAAACATCATTAACTAACTCCTTATCAATCTCGATTCATTTCAATATGAGGGCAAGAATTGAACCGATTCAATTAATTACAATAGAACAATTACACAACAAAAGAAAAAAAAAAAAAAAAAAAAGGAGGTATTTGTTGGCAGTAGATGGATTTTACTAAATCAAAATTGTGATTCTTTAGTTATTTATTTTAGATTTGCAATTCTTATAATTTGTACTTTTTCTAAGTTTTCTTATTGCCGAGCCATAGTAATTGCACCTATTAAAGAAACTAGAAGAATTATGGAAATGAGTTCAAACGGAAGATAAAAATCGGTTGCTAAATGAATTCCAATTTGTTGAACATTATTTATGAGACCCTGTTCTACTATTTGGTTTGATCTTGTAGTCCAAAGAATTCCATACCACGACGTATCTGGGATAGTAGTCATTAGTGAAAAAACAATAGTTATACAAACGAGTGAAGTGAACCCATCTCCAATAGTCCAATAATTCTTATCTTTAGACCATTCTGAGCCATTTACGAACATTACAGCGAATATGATCAAGACATTTATGGCTCCCACATAAATAAGAAGTTGTGCGACAGCTACAAAGTAGGAATTTAATAAAAAATAGAATAAGGATATACAAACAAGAACTAATCCCAGCGAAAAGGCAGAATAAATGGGGTTGGTAAGTAATACTACTCCTAGACCCCCTAGTAGAAGAACAAATCCCCCAAATAGCATAAGAATCTCATGTATTGGTCCAGGTAAATCCATTATGGATAAAAAGAAATTAATAGTATAAAATTTTTCATGAACTGACTAAAACTAAAGGATTCAAGGAAGGAAAAAAGGATTAGGGTATTTTTTTGTGTATAAACTTATAGTTATAAATTATATTATATCACGAAAATCTAGTCTGATTTAAAATAAGAAATAATTTCCAATAAGCAGTAGTTTTTCGTTTTTCTTTATAGTTTAATTTTAAAGTTTAATAAAGAATTATTAGATTTTTATAACAGAAAGACAAAATCAAAGTTTAGTAATCAGTAATCGTTCTTGAATTCGAAGATTTTTCTTTGTTTATTTTACTTTCAGACGAATTCCTAATTGTTTGAATTGTGTAATCTCCCATTATGGAGATTGGTAACCGACTTAAAGCAATTTGATTGTAATTCAATTCATGACGATCATAGGTAGAAAGTTCATATTCTTCAGTCATTGATAAACAGCTTGTTGGACAGTACTCAACACAATTGCCACAAAATATACAAACTCCGAAATCAATACTATAATTAAGCAATTGTTTTCTTTTAATATCCTTTTCAAATCTCCAATCCACAACGGGTAAATCTATCGGACATACGCGAACACATACTTCACAAGCAATACATTTATCAAATTCAAAGTGGATTCGCCCTCGGAAACGCTCTGGTGTAATTGATTTTTCATAAGGGTAGTGAATCGTTATAGGTAAACGATTTGTGTGGGATAAGGTAGTTATGAAACTTTGACCTATGTACCTTGTAGCACGTATTGTTTGTTGACCATAACTCATGAACCCAGTTACCATAGGGAACATATTCATTCTAAATATCTATGAAAAAGATATGTTTCTTTCTCTTGTTTGAGAGAGCTTTTGTGTTGAAAATATTCTTACTATTATTGTATTATCTTATTTATAGTGAAACAAGTTGAGAAGAGGTTGTTAATAAGAGATTGCCCAGGGAAATAGGTAAAAGAAATTTCCATCCAAGATTTAATAACTGATCCATTCTCATCCTCGGTAAAGTCCATCTTATTGTGATAGAAATGAAGAGAAATAAATAAGCTTTAGTTAATGTAATAAATATACCCATTGTCATTTCCAAAATTCCAACTGCTTTATTCATTTGGAAAAAATCAAAAAAGGATATATAGGGAATAGATAAATTCCACCCGCCCAAGTAGAGAACTGTTACAAATAAAGAAGAAACTAATAAATTTAGGTAAGAAACAAGATAAAATAAACCATATTTGATACCGGAATATTCAGTTTGGTAACCTGCTACTAATTCTTCCTCCGCTTCTGGTAAATCAAAGGGTAATCTTTCACATTCTGCCAAAGAAGAAATTAAAAAAACCAGAAAACCTATAGGCTGACGCCAAATATTCCATCCAAAAAAACCGTATTTTGACTGTGCTTCAACTATATCAACTGTACTTGAACTGTTAGATAATCATAGTCGGTGATAACATCACAGTTCCCACCGCTATTTCAAAACCGTACATGAAACCTTAGCTTCATACGGCTTCTCTATGATCAGAAAAAGGAAAGGACTGTTTTGTTCCTAGCCCCGGGGGCGTAGATAGAATTAGATAAAATAAAATAGATTTGAAAGTCCTAAATTAGACCAAAGGAATTCCGTCTGCTAGAATAAGAAAAAGCGCTTCCGAATTGATCTCATCCTTTATAATATAATGAAAATTTTTCTTTGTTCAGTAATAACTTAATCTTGGAATAAAACACTTGTTACTTGTTATAGGAATTCAATTAATAAATGGAAAGAGTTGGGTATTAGTTCATGAGCAATTCTGCATGAATATGGATAGAGGAAGGAAATAATGAAAATTTTTTCTAGTGCACTCCATATCTTTTTTACTATTCTTCTTTCCCCAGGGAGGGGGTATTTAAAAAGAAAAAATGGATAAAGGGTTAATTCGTTCTTGATAGCCATTTCCTTAACAAGTGAATGGGAACATACTCTGGATCGGAATCCGAAGAAAGTACTACTTGATAATTTCTACAAATTGCAAGTCCTTATTATGATTCCTTTTATGGGCAAAAATCTCTAATGTTTTAGATTTTCCATTACTAATCCTTTATGTACTTTAGTGTTCCTAACCCTTCACTAACTTTTGGTGGATTCTTCTTATGGATTATTAAGTTATAGTAATAACTAGGAGTATTCTAGTAATGGAATTCCATATCGTGAATCCTTTATTCTTGGCCGCTTCAAGATATGATGACTAATTAAAAAATATCAACCTTGGGATAAAGAGTTTACACTGCTTATGTTTACTTCCACTTTTTTCTTGTACGTAGGAAATGAGATTTTTTCTTTTTACTACAAATTTATAAGCTGTTTTGTTTCACTCATATAGCTATCTAGTTTAACTTACCAACCCAAATACTAAATAAGAAAAGGAATATAAATAGTTAATGGATTTTATAGGAAAAAGATCTATTTTAACGAATCACACGTAGAGATATTGCTAGCACACAAAAAGTTAATGGTATTTCATAACTAATGGATTGAGCAGCAGCTCGTAGACCGCCTGAAAAAGAATATTTATTATTTGAGCTATATCCTGCCATAAGAAGACCAATAGGAGCTATACTTGAAATGGCAATCCATAAAAAAACACCAATACTAAGATCGGCTAAAACAAAATGATATCCCAAAGGGATAACTAAAAAACTTAATAAAACTGATATGACTGCTATAGAGGGTCCAATGCTAAATAAAGAAATATCTCCTCGGGATGGCAGAATATCTTCTTTAAAAAGTAGCTTAGTCCCATCTGCTATAGCTTGAAGCAGGCCCAGGGGGCCAGCATATTCAGGACCAATACGTTGTTGTATCGACGCAGATATTTCTCTTTCTAACCACACAATTACGAGTACCTCTATTGTTATTCCCAAAAGGAGGGTCAAAATGGGTAGAATCGATATCAGTCCATAGACTTCTTTTAATAATTCCAATTTCGAAAAAGAATTGATAGTTTCTACCTCTACCCTATCTATTATCATTTCAACGATCAACTTCCCCCATAATGATATCTATACTACCTAATATCGTCATGATATCAGCCAATTTCATTTTTTTAACTAGCTGAGGAAGAATTTGCAAATTAATAAACCCGGGTGGACGGATTTTCCATCTCCAGGGGAAAAGGCTATCATCTCCTACTAGATAAATCCCTAATTCACCTTTTGGGGCTTCTACTCTTACATAAAGCTCTTGTCTTGACAATTCAAAATTGGGCGAAGGTTTTTTACCAAGAAATTTATACTCAAAATCATTCCATTCAGAATTATTTTCTTTCTTAAAGCGTCGGACTTCTAAATTTTCATAAGGTCCTCCAGGAATTTTTTCTACAGCTTGTTGAATTATTTTGATGGATTCCCTCATTTCACCAATTCGTACTAAATAGCGAGCTAACGAATCCCCTTCTTTTTGCCATTGGACTTTCCAATCAAATTGGTTGTAAGACTCATAAGGATCTACTTTACGAAGATCCCATTGTATTCCAGAAGCTCGTAACATCGGTCCCGATAAGCCCCAATTTACTGCTTCTTCTCCGCTAATAAAACCTACTCCTTCAACTCGCTCTAAAAAAATTGGATTCTGTGTAATAAGTTGTTGATATTCAACAACTCCGCGTAAAAAATAATCACAGAAATCTAAACATTTATCGATCCATCCATAAGGTAGATCGGCGGCTACTCCTCCGATGCGAAAGTAATTGTGCATCATTCGCATACCTGTAGCAGCTTCAAATAGATCATATATTAATTCTCTCTCTCTAAAAATATAGAAAAAAGGAGTCTGTGCGCCGAGATCCGCCATAAAAGGTCCAAGCCATAGCAAGTGAGAAGCTATCCGGCTTAATTCTAACATAATTACCCTAATATAGCTGGCTCTTTGTGGTATTTGAATATTCTCCAAGAATTCTGGTGCATTTACTGTTATTGCTTCTGTAAACATAGTAGCTAAATAATCCCACCTTGTTACATAAGGTAAGTATTGTATAATAGTTCGGTTTTCCGCGATTTTTTCCATTCCTCTGTGTAAATACCCTAATATGGGTTCACAATCAATAACATCCTCACCATCGAGAGTAACGATCAGTCGAAGAACACCATGCATTGATGGGTGTTGAGGGCCCATATTGACTATCATGAGATCTTTTCTTGTAAGCGGTAGACTCATATCCTTTCTTCCTTAATTCATTATTCCATGAAAATGGATTATTCCATGAATTCCTCAAAGCGAGGCTCATCAAAATGAAAAATCTAAGACTACTATAAGACTACTAAAAAAATAATAAAACAAGAAAAAAATTTGAACGATTAAATTACTGCTCCCGAATATTCAACTGACCGATTAATTTCTTATAACGTACTCTATTTTTCTTTGCCAAATAAGCCAGCAAACGTCGACGTTTTCCCAAAAGTCTTCGTAGACCTCTTTCCGATGAAAAATCTTTTTGTCTCCGTATCTTATTGGTGAAACTGAATACTTGAAATTCAACAGAACCCCTGTTTTCTTCTTTTTCTTCTTTAACCATAAATCCAAAAATTTTTCTACCTCCTTTCTTTTTCATGTATTTTTCTGATCAGGAAAAATACAAAATTATGTCAGTTATTTTGAAGTTATTCTAATCTCGTACACACACAAATTTGCAATTATTCATCTACTACTGGAATTTGGATTTATTTTATCGATGCAAATTGGATTTGGATAGAAGGGTACATTCTTTCTAATATTTTAGATAGAAGAAATGTTTCTTCTATCTAAAATATTAGAAAGAATTTTGCTGATTTATTTATTGCTATATGCAATTTATGGAATTGATACACCATTTAATTGATATCATTTAGCAAAATGAAACACAGCATATGCATCCATCTTTTGGCTCGAGAATTTCACGGGATAGAGATATGGTATAAGAGAAATAGACTATTAAGTAACTCTAAATGAATTGTGGATACATCTGTATCCTTAACATACTGAAACGATTGTCATTATTCGTATCAAACCAATAGCGATTCATACAAGCT